>NC_056750.1:852543932-852751432 GCF_019279795.1 Protopterus annectens
ACTCTCCTGTAACAATGAAATCACAGGCTGACATACTATTTGTATTTCTTACAATTGAAGGTTCTGACAAAATAAATGATCGGTCACTGTTCTCAAAAAAAGCTTTAAGGGTCTTGGTTCTTTTGAAGGTGAATTTTGGAATAGGCCCTATTAAATCGTTTAAATTGTTGTCACTCTGAATGATTTTCCAGTTATTGGCTATTTCTCTAATAAATCTCATATCTTTACTAACAGGAAGACAGAAGCTTACAGAACAGTTAGCATCATTTGACCTGTTTATGTGAAGGACTGAAACAATATTTTAATATAGGTTTGAACTTTGTAACCTAGAAACTCTAATTTCATTCCTAAAAGAAAGCAGCAACTGGGGAGGGTAGTGTTTTTGGAGAAACAATATGGTTAAAAAAAAAAAATCACATTCTTTTTCAGAGGTGTCATTGTCACTTATTAACCTTGACAATCTCACAAACTGGCCCTTAACTAGGTTTTTCTTCATAAAAACTGGTGCCGACTATTAAATTCCAAATAATTATTCCTGTATGTTTCTTTTCTGAAAATGGAAGAAGACAGTTCACCTGTGACTATATTAAGTGACACATTGAAAGAGATTATACAAATGCATTCAATTGTTTAGTCCCTTTCCACACAAGAAAAATACCATCAATGAAATGACAAAGTTGGGTAATATTAAATACTTGCAAATGAACAAGTGTATACAGCTCCCATTCACTTAGTACAATGTTTGCAAAAGCTGGGGCCATTTTAGACCCCATAGCCACTCCACGTACCTGCCTGTAAAGAACTTTATTAAAATGAAAAAAATTATTTTCTAAAACTAAAAACATCAGCTGGTGAAGGGTGTATATTGCTTTAAGGGAACTTAGCAAACATACAAAAAATGCTTGATATAACCAAGTTCCTCAGTATATGGAATACTAGTTACAGGGCCACGTTAAGGGTTACCAACAAACAGTTAGTGACATCTATGTTAGCTCGGTGTATTTCATTTAGAAAATCCCAAGAATCTCTAGTGTAAAAAGGAGTGGCTTGGGCTACTGGATTTAACACAGTCTATGTACTGTGCAATTCTTTCAGTTTTAGTTTTTATTGGAAACAATCAGCCTAAAAGGAGGGTCTCTACAGTTTTTGTGAACCTTCAGCATTCCAAAAAGCTTGGTAAAACTAGGGTTAGGTGTGTCCATGAACTGAAATTCTTCAGACGTAATATTATGATTAGTCTGTAAAGATCTAAGCACTTTATCAATATGGTCAAATTGCTGATGTATCATTTCTATGGAAGCAGGTTCACAAAAAATCATCATCAGTCAATGTTTTTTCTACTTTGGTTATGCAAGTATGTTGCTGCATGAGAACAATCCCTGTGTCTATCTGCCTTCATAATCCTTAATTCACTATCATTAACTAAATCACATAATGCTGTTTTTTCATCTGAATTCAAGTTAAACCATTTGTCAGTACACTGTGCACTAAGTAACTGTCTGAAATCATATTCACAAACTCTTAAAAAGACAGAAATAGTGTTGTGTAGTGGGGGAACAGGAGAACCAACAGAAGAACTAACAAAAGATTGTGTTAATTCACATTCATTTTCTTGCTCATTAAGAAAAACTTATAAGTTTAACTTTTGTGCATAATCTTGTATGTAGTAACAAATCAGGAAGTTTAGCTCTTTGAAAAGGCATAAAGGTAAAACCTTTAACATTTTCAAATGAGGCAGAGGGAAAGGGACAGTGAGAGGGAGAGAGATAGGAAGAATGGTTCACAACATAGCTCTGAGACACACGCATACCAATAACCACAGAAAGGAGAAAAAGGTGCAATTACAGCTAAGAAACCAACAGTTATCCACACCTCAGCGGAACTCCAGGAAACAGCAGGCTGTCACGGGCATGAAACAGTTTTAATGCAGCAAAGAAAGCACACACAAATGATAGATCTTTGAAATACTTTTTCGTCCTCAACTTCATCAGATAGAATTAAAAACCCTAATCACATGGCTTAAATAATTAAATTAAATACAAATTCATCAATAAAAGCAATACATCCCTAAGATTAACATTTCATAAACTCTACCCACAATCCATTTCACTTCTGCTCACATGAATGACTTGGTTAAAAAAACAATCCTACATTTTATGAATTCTTTAAATGAAATTTCATAATATACAATAATCAATGTTACTTCCTACATCATTATATATACAACAACCTCTCTCAAAAGGTAATAAATCCTAAATTATTTGGTATTTAAGTTTATAAAATTCATAAAATGTTATCTCTTCGCCCTCAAATGGCTCTAATATATATTGCTACTTCATCATTCAAATATTGGGAGAGAGATGGGAAGAATGGTTCACAACACAGCTCCGAGACACATACCAGATGCAGTTACAGGTCATTTCTGCTTCTAACATTAATACTGGAATAGCATCTTCGGTGCCAAGCCTTTCTGCAGTGTTTAACCTGTCTAGCAAGAAGCTTACTACTGATCATTTGAAAGTGCTTAATGAAGGTTTTACCTTTGTGCCTTCTCAAAGAGCCAAACTTCCTGATTTGTTATTAGACTTAAAACTGTATGCACAAAAGCTAAAACTTACAAGTTTTGCTTAAAGAGCAAGAAAGGGAATGTGACTTTAACACAATCTTCTGTTAGTTCTCCTGTAAGGGGAAAAAATATAAAAAAAAAATGTACAATAAACTGGTTGCATAAGTGTGCACACCCTTAAACTAATACATCGCTGAAACACCTTTTGATTTAATTACAGCATTCAGTCTCCTTGGGTAGGAGTCTATCAGCATGGTACATCTTGACTTGACAATATTTGCACACTCTTTGCAAAAGCGCTCCAAATCTGTCAGACTGCGAAGGCATCTCTTGTGCGCAGCCCTCTTCAGGTCACCCCACAGATTTTCTACTGGATTTACATCTGGTCTCTGGTTGGGTCATTCCAAAACTTTAATTTTCTTCTGTTGAAGCCATTCTTTTTTTGGTTTAGATGTATGCTTGGGGTCATTATCGTGTTGAAAGGTGAAATTCCTCCATCTTTCTAGCAGATGCCTGAAGGTTTTGGTCCAAAAGTGACTGATATTTGGAACTGTTCATAATTCCCTCCACCTTGACTAAAATTAGAAGTTATGTACTTACCATAACGTTCCATATGAGTAGGTGAATTCATTTGTCTGCAACCTGTGGGTATGGATCAGATATCGGATCTGAACCGGCATTGTTTATCCAGCTATGGATCCGAGCTCCTAGCTCCTCCCCTCACCCATAATGCCCTGCTCTTCCTACATGACCTCAGATCGAGTTTGTCCTGCACCAACTACCCTACCAAAGGGTAACACACCCTATGCAGGAAAACGGACAAGGCCAGGGGGATAGGAGGGCGGGATGGTTGCAGACAAATGAATCCACCTACTCAGATGGAACGTTATGGTAAGTACATAACTTCTAAATCTGAAGTAGGAGAATTCATTTGTCAGCAACTTGTGGGACAGAGTCCCCAGCTACCTGAATCTTGGGTGGCCATCATGGAAGGATATTCCGGAGCACCGTGGAGCCAAAGGATGCTCTACCTCTAGAAGTGACGTCCAGCTTGTAATGAGTAATAAAGGTATGAGATGAAGCCCAAGTGGCTGCTGAACAAATGTCATCCAGAGGAACCCTAGACTTAAAGGCCGCTGAAGTAGAGACAGACCGTGTCGAATGAGCATGGACTCCCTCCGGTGCGGGCCTCCCAAAGGCTTGGTACGCCAACAGAATACACTGAGAAATCCAGCGTGACAAAGAAACTTTGGAAATTGGTTTACCCAGATTGAATTTGGCAAAAGAAATGAACAACTGGTCTGATTGCCTATGACCAGCTGTCCTATGAAGGTAAAAACGAAGCTGCCTGTGAATATCCAAGGAAAGCAGCTTGTATTCGCCTTTGTTTTGATACTTAGGGAAGAAAACAGGGAGGTTGATGAACTGATTAATATTAGCTTCCGAAGCTACTTTAGGAAGAAAGGAGGGCTTGATCCTGAGGTACACCCAGTCCGGATGAAAAATCAAATAAGGCGGTTTCATGGACAGGGCCTGAAGCTCTGAAACTCTCTTAGCCGAAGTAATGGCTACCAAAAAAGCAGTCTTCAAGGACAAGTATTTAAGATAGACTGTGGCCGCAGGTTCGAAGGTGGGAGCGGTCAAGCTCTGAAGTACCAAGGAAAGATCCCACGGGGAAACCGTTTCTTTGACAGGGGGTCTGAGCAAAAAGGTGCCTTTTAGGAAGGTTTTGCATAACTTAGCCGACATAAGAGACCCTGAATCGTGTCCAACATGGTAATGAGATATGGCTGCCAGCTGAACTTTGACCGCGGAACTACTGGCGCCATCATTAAAGAGAGTAGTAAGGAAATCTAGAACCAAAGGAAGGGGAACCGTGAAAGGATCTAGGCCTTGCCGCTCTGCCCAAATGGAGAAACACTTCCATTTACTGCGGTAAATTTTTCTGGTAGAGGGCTTGTGGGCCACTACCAGAATGGCCTTAACTGGGGACGAGATACCGGGAGTCCTGATTAGGAGTGGAACTGGAGCAGCCAAGCAGTCAACTTCAGGTTGTCCAGGTTCGGAGTCGGCAGGTTCGACGGGTGTGATATCAGATCCAGAATGGGATCTAGAATCCAAGGTGGATTCACTGAATGAGACCTTAGGTAAGGGAACCAGATCTGTCGAGGCCAGAACGGGGCAATGAGGATCATTCTAGACCCCAACAGAGAGGCTTTCTGAAGTACTTGTAGCATCAGAGGTAGAGGGGTATCGTGGGAAGACCGGGAGGCCAAGCATGCACCAGAGCGTCTCTCGGAGAATCCCCTGGAGGGGGGATTAAAGCGAAAAAACTGTCGCACTTGGCGTTTAAAGGAGAAGCAAAGAGATCGCAACAGGGAGTCCCCCACTGTGCGAAGATACGTTTCGCTACTTGAGAATTGAGAGACCACTCGTACGGGGACAGAATGGTGCGACTGAGCTTGTCCGCTAGGATGTTGGTCCGACCCGGAATATGCGTTGCGATGAGAAAGCGGTTGGTAGAGATCGCCCATTCCCACACTCTCATGGCTTCTCGACATAAAGGGTAAGACCTGGTTCCCCCCTGTTTGTTGATGTACCAGACCACCGACATGCTGTCTGATTGAATCACAACTGTTCCCAGGGGAAGGAGGGCCTGAAGTGCTTGCAACGCCAAGAGCACCACCCTCATTTCCAGAACATTTATATGCAGGGAGGTCTCTGAATCGCTCCACGTGCCTTGGTCCATCCAGCCCGCAAAATGCGGGAAGCGTCCGTGGTCACCGTGGCGAGAGGGGGAGAAGCACAAAAGGGGCGGCCCCTGTGGAGGTCCGGAGAATGGAGCCACCACAAGAGAGACCGCTTGCAATCCTTGCCGATTGCAATGGGATGATACAGGGGGAGGGAGAGAAATGACTATTGCCCCTGAAGTGTCCATTGAAGCACCCGCATGTTCAAGCGGGCGTGCGGAAGAAGAGTAATCGCTGCCGCCATAGACCCTAGCGCCCTCAGGATCAATTCCGCAGGTGTTGAGCTAGAGTGAAGGATGGCCCACACCTGGAGTCGCAGATTCCGAACCCTGTCGGTTGTGAGAAAGGCTCTTAAATTTCTCGTGTCTAACCTGGCTACTATAAATTCTATTGTTTGAGTAGGGACTAGGTTGGACTTCTCTATGTTTACCGTGATGCCTAGCTTGGGAGCTAGACGAAGGAAGGAGTCTCTTGCCAAAGAGAGTAGATGCCTTGCTGGGGCAGTGAGAAGCCAGTCGTCTAGGTACGGAAAGACCTGCACCCCCTGAAGCCTCAGGTGGGCCGCAACCACTGCTAACACTTTGGTGAACACCCTGGGGGCTGTGGTGAGACCAAAGGGAAGGACTCTGAACCGGTAGTGACTGGCTCCCAGCCGGAAGCGAAGAAACCTCCTGGATCGTCTGTCCATCCGAATGTGGTAGTACGCGTCCTTGAGGTCTATAGAGCACATCCAGTGATTCTCCCCTAGAAGGGGGAGGATGGACTGCTAAGTGACCATCCGGAACTTCTCTTTGGGAACTGACAGGTTCAACAGGGACAGGTCTAGAATGGGTCTTGGGTCCCCCGTCTTTTTTGGCACTAAAAAGAACCTGGAGTAGAACCCTGATCCGATCTGGTCTGGGGGGACGGGCTGGATGGCTCTTTTTCTCAGCAGATGGCCAATTTCTGCTGAAGCGGCCTCCCTCTGATCGGGTGGAACATCGGGGAGGATTTTTAACTTTGGGACATGAAGAAAGGGGATCTTGTATCCTCTGGATATAATCCGGAGTAACCAGCGGTCCGATGTAATGGACTCCCATGCCGCTAGGTGCTCTGAGAAACGTCCCCCGACTGCCTCCAGAGTGGAGCAGTCGGGCAACCCCTCAGGGTTGCTGCGTGGGCCGTTCAGAGAAAGGTTCCCTGCACCCAAAGTTCCTGGGAGCCCCTCCGCCCCTAGAGCGGCGTCCTCCCTGTCCTCCTCTGCCGCGGAAGGACTGGTTGTCCGGAGCGGATTGGGAATGCTGCGACTTCCGGAACCACATCTTCTTCTGGCCCTTTTGGTTCCTAGAGTAGGAACTCTGGGGCACAGAGAAGCAGACTCCGACGGCAGACAGCGTCTTCCCGTCCTTCTCGCTCTGAACCAAGGTATCGCGAACCGTCTTGCCAAAAAGGGCAGAACCGTCAAAGGGGGCGTTCGCTAATGACGCCTTGAAGAGCTCCGTAAAATCGCAGTGGCGGAGCCAGGCCTGCCGTCTTGTGACTAGGCCTGCTCCCGCAGTTCTAGCGGCTCCCTCGGTAGCGTGGGAAAGTAACCGCATAGAGGTGTTAGTCACAGAACGAAGAGTGGCCATACGGGTGGAGTGCTTAAGTTTGTCCTCCTCCGATATGGACTCTGGGGGGGATGCAGCATATTCCTTGATAAGATCGCGCTGCATCCTAATGACGTGTGCCAAATAGTTGAGCACTGAGAAGGTCGCTGAACTAAAGATTTGCTTCCCCAAATGGTCCATCATCCGAGACTCCTTGCTCGGGGGATGGACTGAGGGACTCTCCTGGGCGAGTTCCCTCTTAGTGGCTGCTGCCGACAACATGGCATCTACCGGGGGTCCCTTGCTCCAGTGGGCACGGCCAGCAGGGGGGCTAAGGATCCTGTTGGGCCTCTTAGGGATTGGCTCCACGGTGTCTGGTTCCTTCCACGCCCTGGTGGTAATAAGGTCCACCAGGGGGTCGGCAGGAGGGGACACACAAGAGGTAGACGGGCCCGCTTCAAATGCCTCCAAGAACACTGACTCGTCCGAGGAAGACTTTGGGGCAGACCACCCACCTCTAATCCATAACATTTCCATGATGTCTCCTAAGGAGACATCCTCAGGGGGTGATCTTGGGGAGCCTTCCCCTTCCTCCAAGTCAGTGTCTTCGATCAAAGACTCGGGGGAGTCTATGTGCCTCCTCTTACACGAATGCTTGCGAGGTGCTTCCTCGGGGGGGGGGGCTGTCAGAGGAGCCCTCACCAGCAATGTCCAGAACCACAGGAACTGCTTGGGGCAGTGAAGCGGGCTGTCCCAGTGGCCGGGTGATGGAAGCCTGGCCCAGAGCAGATGGAGTGGGCGGAGCGAAGCAAGGGCCGGGGGTCCAGATGCCCTCAACAGAGCCCTCTCCACTACATCAAAAGCAGAGGGGGAGCCAGCCTCAACAATAGGATCCGAAAGTTGGCTCCCCCTCGGATCCGATGAGCGGATCGGAGCCGGTGCAGAGCCCCTCGGATCCGAGGGACCAGTGTGCTCTGACAAGGACGGCGCCGAAGGCACACTGAGTCCCTCGGATCCGAAGCTCGGGCTAAGGCTCCGACAGACTCGAGGGCAGGGTCGGGTCCGAAGTACCCAGTACTGTCGGCGCCGACCCACCCGCGGCACCGAGGCTGCCTGGCTCCGGGCGCTCCGAACCCAGGTAGCGGGTCGGAGAAGGAGCAATGGGCTTAAAAAAGGGGGTCGAGCTCCCCCCCAAAGGGGAGGGGGAGGCAGGAGCACTCCGATCTGCATCTGGGCCTGGATGAACCTTCGCATCATCCGGTCCAGATCAGCATCGGAGAGGCTGTAAGTAGACCTCGACGAGGCTACCGAGGTAAGGCCTTGAGTGCCGCCTCGATAGCCTCGAAGGAGGTCGGGTCTCCTCATCCTCAGGTTCCGGTGACAAGCACGGGGACCAGAGCCGAGGAGGGGGAGAGCCAGCAGCCAGAGAGGCCGGAGAAGCCCGCTTAGCCGGCGGGGCCGAAACGGAGGTCTCGGCCCGCCGCTTGTGGTGCTTCTCTCAGGTCCTTTTTCCTGGCTTCCCTCTCCTCCGACCCTTTGGCGGGAGTTTGAAACCCGGGTGGAGGAGGGGGAGCAGGCAAGGCAGGGACTGCCGAAGCAGTGACCACCAAGGGGAAGGGGACTGGGGCCGAAGTCGAGTCTGGGGGCAAGAGTCCCGCCAAGACCAGCTTCGACCTCCGCTCCTTCAATGCCCTGGGGTTGAACCCTGCACAGATTGAACACCCTGAAGTGAGGTGTTCAACCCCAAGGCATCGAACGCACCGAGTGTGGCCATCAGCAGGGGAAAGCTTATGGCCACACTCTGAGCACTTTGAAAAAACAACCTTTGGGGCCTCAGACATCACTATTTTTTTTTTTTTTTTTTAAATAGTAATAATAAAATAAACTAAAACACTCACACAAAGGCCCCAAAAAAGACACACACACCAACTACGAACCAGCGAGGGGAGGGTAAAAACTATATTAAATTAACCCAAAAAAGATATAAAACAGAAGGGAAACCTATAACATTCACACAAAATGAAAGTTTTAACAAATTTTAAAACCCTTTAATAAGAATATAACAACTTAGCTTATGGAGCTCTGACGACCCAGCCTTCACCATGCACGGCAAACTAGATCTGAGGTCATGTAGGGAGAGCAGGGCATTATGGGTGAGGGGAGGAGCTAGGAGCTCGGATCCATAGCCGGATAAACCATGCCGGTTCGGATCCGATATCGGATCCATACCCACAGGTTGCTGACAAATGAATTCTCCTACTTCAGATGCCCCAGTTACAGCTGAAGAAACGCAACCCCAAAGCATGACACTGCCACCACCATGCTTCACAGTGGGGATGGTGTTGTTTTGGTGATGCTATGTGTTGCTTTTATGCCATACGTACCTTTTGGAATTGTGGCCACAAAGTTCAACCTTGGTCTCATCAGACCAGAACACATTTTCCCACATGCTTTTGGGAGACGTGATGTACTGTTTTGCTAATTTTAGCTGGGCCTGGATGTTTTTCTGTGTAAGAAAAGGCTTCTATCTTGCAACCCTACCTCAAAGTCCAGACATATGGAGAATACAGGAGATTGTTGTCACATGTAGTACACAACCAGCACTTGGCAGAAATTCCTGTAGCTCCTTCAGTGTTGATGTAGGTCTCTTGGCAGCCTCCCTGACCAGTTTTCGTCTTGTCTTTTGATCAATTTTGGAGGGCTGTCCAGTTCTTTGCAACATCACAGATGTCCCATATTTTCTCCACTTTGAGGACTGTCTTTACTGTGTTCCATGGTATATCCAATGCTGTGGAAAATTTTTTGTATCCTTCTCCTGACTGATACCTTTCAACAATGAGATCCCTTTGATGCTTTGTAAGCTCTTGGCGAACAATGGCTTTTGCTGTAGCAGGCAACTGAGTAAATATCAGGAAAATCCTGCTAGGAAAGCTAAACTTTATTTGGGGTTAATCAGAGAAGACTGAATGCTGTAATTATATCAAAAGGTGTTTCAAAGTATTAGTTTAAGGGTGTGCACACTTATGCAACCAGCTTATTGTATGTTTTTATTTTTTATATTTTTCCCCTAACAGACTGGTTTGTTTTTCAGTTAATTGTACAGGTTATAGGTCACATTAAAGGTGGGAAAAGTTTTGAAATTACTTATTGTGGTCTCATTTTTATATCACAAAAACCTGTCATTTTAACAGGGGTGTGTACAATTTTATATCTGAAAAACCTGGCATTTTAACAGAGGTGTGTACACTATTTATATCCACTATGTATGCGCATATATAAAATATACATAATGTGTCTGTGTGTGTGTATATACATATATATAGGTGTGTGTGTGCGCACACTATTTACATCCACTGTACAAGGACACTGCAACATTATGTTACCATTTTTCTAATCTTACTTTTCTCATTAAATCACAGGTTTTATAACGTACATTATTGCTTGTGTTTTGAATCCATCCATCAGCCCTTTTCCCATTTCTGCACATGGGGGGTCAGGGCGTCAATTATCATTTTAGAAATATAGAAAAAATATGCTCTATAAAACTGATGGCAACTACATCAAAAAATCTCAGAGTAACAATTCACCATAAGCTTGGTTTCATCGTCTTTTGCTATTTGTCCCAAAATCCCATGAATCTTCAGTTACAATGGCGCTTACCACAGACAAAGAAAGTTGCACAATAGGTGTGAAAGGAGGTGAAAATGTCCCCATTCACTCTGATGAGGAAGTGGAGACAGTAAATATTTATGCATGCCTGAAAGGTTTCCCTGCAATCACTGATTCACCCCAGATTGAGTTTAATGCCAGTGTATCAAAAGTATAGAAAACTTAATTGGTGTGTGGGGTGTGGAGGATATGTAGGAGGCGAGACATTTTTTTTGACAGGGTGTTGGTTCAGTTGAGAACAAAAGTGAGGAAAAATATGGAAGAGATTTTATTGTAATATTTTATATAACCTGGGGGTTCTTTTTTCTTTCACTTTTTTTTAAGAGTTTACGTTCTAAGATGTGGCTGGTGACAATGGGTTTACAAATTAGGCTGTGTGGGTTTTGTGAAAGGGGTGCTTCTGCGTTTAGATCCTGCTGAAGCATGAGTTCTGGGTTAATAGCCACATTTTCATGAATGGGTAGTGAGTACATTTTGAGGAACTAATTTGGAAAATACATCATTTATACAAAATGGCTACTACAAGACTTAACAGATACCGCCAAATATCACAGGTTAAGTGTTCGGTTTTATTTCTGAGAGACTGCTACTTCAGCTATAATAAATGACAGATTTCAGTTCTTGTATTACATATGTACTTTGGGAATAAAATAAGCAGGAATAGTTTATTTAGGATATTTTCTGCTGGTACTTTTTTGTTGCTTAAACAGCTCAGTATTTGATGGTCTATGTTCTTTTTATTCTGTGTATCTTTCAGTCTGCCTATCACATATCAGTTTATTCTACAAGTGATCACTTTTTACTGGCAGTCACTCTGCATGAGTTGGAGGTTCCCACTTTACCTAGTTTTACTTCACTTTATATTTATTATGTTACAGTTTTTTTTCTGACAGGTGGGGTTGGTTACCCTGTTTGACATCTTCTGCAAATTTCTTATGTAGGTGTGTGTGTGTGTATATCTGTCTGAATTCCCAAATTTGACTAGTGACATTTGCGTAAAAAAACACCATGTTTCTGATGTGTTCATGTATGTATAATGTGCAGTGGGCCAAACAAAACAAAATAGAACTTTTAAGCATTGCACCTTTAAAGATGTAGTATTAATGAGGTACCATTTAAACAGTTTGGCTTGGGCAACAGTAGAACAAATAATTAAAAATCTTCAGGATGGATTGTTTTTCCTGCAGCTTTACTATTGCTCTTAAAAGTAAGACACACTGCAGAAAACAGCTCCTGTACAGACTGTAGTTCTACCCAACAGTATATTTGCACTGCAATTTTCCATATATAATGCAGTTACAGCTCTGCATACCTATCTCATGCTGTGGATATATTTGATTTTTTTAGACAATCTCATTGCACACAACCTTAAAGAGTGTGATTTTTGTGATTCATGATGCTGATGTTAGGAACTTGTTTTGGTGAGAATGTGAAGGTGAAGTTTTTAGTTCAGGTCCTGGTGCAGAATGTGTCAGTGATCAGAGCCAACTTTTGTTTCCTTCCAAACGAACTCTCCGTACTTTCCTCATTATCCTCTTTCAAAAACAAATTGAAAGTATTCCTGAAAACACACTGGTTATGTCAACGCTCTAAACCTGACTAGTCAAAAACAAATTGAAAGTATTCCTGAAAACACACTGGTTATGTCAACGCTCTAATCCTGACTAGTCAAAAACAAATTGAAAGTATTCCTGAAAACACACTGGTTATGTCAACGCTCTAAACCTAACTAGTCAAAAACAAATTGAAAGTATTCCTGAAAACACACTGGTTATGTCAATGCTCTAAACCTGACTAGTCAAAAACAAATTGAAAGTATTCCTGAAAACACACTGGTTATTGTCAATGCTCTAAACCTGACTAGTCAAAAACAAATTGAAAGTATTCCTGAAAACACACTGGTTATTGTCAATGCTCTAAACCTGACTAGTCAAAAACAAATTGAAAGTATTCCTGAAAACACACTGGTTATTGTCAATGCTCTAAACCTGACTAGTCAAAGTGTCTCTATATACTCTACTCTGCCTAACCCATCTACTCATTAAGCAACTTGATTTTTCTTTTTAAACTAAGTTGCTTATTTTTCTCTTCACTACTCTGATTGTATTTACATCCCTTTATTTATTCTTGTATCGTGCACTGTACATTTTACTGTGATAAACTGTTTACGCATACTGTTAATACTTTAATATTTGCTCATGTATCCTTATACTTTATTGTATTAATTTTATTGTCCTAACTTGGAGCTTAACTCCTCGGGCCTCTACTGAAAATGGACATGTATCCAGTTAGACTAGCCCGGTTAACAAATGTAAAATAAATAAAATAAAATTGTTGCTTGGATTTTGGGTAGGTGCTTGTAGTGGTGGGTTCAGTAAAGCAGAGATAAGTTTCACAGCTGTACCCTGCTGTAGGATGACTTTATGCTATATGCTCAACAAGATTCATGACATTTGTTACAGGTTAGTGGCTGCAGCTTTCCTTTTATTTATTAATTTCAGCTCTCACATTTGGGAAAATATGCTGCAAGGAACAGGTAAGTGAGAATGTCTTCTCCTATGACTTGGTAAGTTACATCCTAATAAGGTTATGACCATAAAAAAAAAATTTGGTCCTAGCCTCATTCAAAAAAGCAAAAAGTACAGTTTTGTACCTACCATAAATGTAGATGTTCGAGGATCCACATTGCTGCAGTCCTAACTATTGGGTAGTCCGCTGTCCAGTCAGCCCGAATACCAAAGTATATGGCTGACGTCGGTCAAGGCGCATTAGACTGACGTCAGTACGTCAGGGTACTAATGCGCATGACCGACGTCATATCCTCAGTCTTTTCTTGCCCCAGATGTCAGAAGACCCTAAAAAGACAAGGCCAATACCAAAAACTCCAAACATACCTGCACCAAAAATATGTACAATATATACAAAAGTACCAGAATATAACCTCACCTACACAACCACCCCTAAACACAGAGGGGAAGGAGGGAGGGTAAATTGGACTGCAGCAATGTGGATCCTCGAACATCTACATTTATGGTAGGTACAAAACTGTACTATGTTCTTCATTCCACATTGCTGCAGTCCTAACTATTGGGTAGAATCCCAAAGCAGAGGTAAGGGAGGCTGGCAAATCATAAGGAAACAGGAGCTGACAACATGCCTTGCAAAATAGCTGTGGCAAAACCAGCCCTAGACTTAGAGTAGAGAGGAAGGTGATAATGCTTAGAGAAAGTATGCACTGAACTCCAAGTAGCTGCCTCCAAAATATCCTTAGTTGCCACCCCTTAGAAATGCTGTTGAAGTGGCAGTAGCCCTAGTGGAATGAGGCCTAATCCCAGCTGGAATCTCCTTGCCATGATGGGAATAACAAAATGCAATGCAAAACCCAATCCACCTAGAAATAGTTTGTTTTGACACAGGCTTGCCCTGCGAACTCAAAGCAAAAGAAACAAACAACTGCTGAGACTGCCTAAAATCCTTAGTCCTGCTTAAATAATAACGCAATTGCCTGTGTACATCTAAAGTGTGCAAAATCTTTTCCCCTTTATTTTGGGGATCTGCATAAAAAGTAGGCAAATGAATAGTTTGGTTTAAAGCCACACTAGAAACCACCTTAGGCATAAAGGAAGGATTAGTACGTAATGTTACCCTATCCTTATGAAAATTCAAAAAAGGCTCAACCGCCATAAGGGCCTGCAACTCAGAAACCCTTCTTGCAGAAGTAATGGCCAACAAAAAAGCAGTCTTCCATGACAAGTATTTCAAGTCAGCAGTAGCCGCAGGCTCAAAAGGTTGTAGAGTAAGTTTCTCCAACACAAAATTGAGATCCCAAGCAGGAGTAGGAGCTCTACGTGGGGGTCTTATATTCTTTGCCCCTCTAAGAAATTGCTTGAACAAAGGATGCGAAAACAATGGTGGATCACAATCATAGTGAGCTGAAATTGCTGCAGCATGAATCTTAATGGAAGAGAAAGACAAACCTTTGTCCAATAACTCAGTAAGATATTGAAGAGCCACACTCAAATTAGGCTCAGAAATCTCCAAATTGTTTGCTGCACTCCAAAATAAAAATCTCTTCCATTTTTCTGCGTACACCTTCCTTGTACTAGGTCTTCTGGCTTCCATAATCACATTTAAAACTTGTTGAGGAAGTTGAGACCTGCTGTGTTTCAAAACAGAATATGCCAGGCTGTTAGATGAAGAGAGTGGAGCTTGACATTGAGCAGGTGACCGTCCCTCTGAGACAACAGGTGTGGAATCAAAGGTAAAGGCCATGGAGGCTTCCTTACCAGACTCCTCAGTAATGGGTACCAGTGTTGCCGAGGCCAATCTGGAGCTATTAAAATCATCCTTGGCTTGTCTTGTCTGACCTTTAGGAGCACCTTTGGGAGAAGAGGCAGAGGTGGAAAGGCATACACATGAAGATTTTTCCAACTGAAAGAAAGAGCATCCACTTTCCAAGCTGTGTGATGAAACCTCTTTGTGCAAAACTTTGGCAGCTGGTGGTTTAGTGGAGAAGCGAACAGATCTATGTCTGGAGTTCCCCATGACACTGTCAATTTTTGAAATACATGAAGATCCAGTTTCCACCCGTGGGGATCCATGATTTGTCTGCTTAACACATCTGCTAAGGAGTTCTGTGCTCCTGGCAGAAACCTTGCCTGAAGAGTTAGTTGCAAGCTGAGCGCAGTCTCCCATAAAATCATTGCTTGCCTGCACAACGGGTAAGAATGTGTTCCCCCTTGTTTGTTGATGTACCACATGACAGTTGTGTTGTCTGTTAGAATCAACACCTGCCCTGGAAGAAGTAACTTCTTGAAAGCCATTAATGCAAACTGGACTGCTAACATCTCTTTCATGTTGATATGTAGATGCTGTAGTCTGGCAGGCCACTTGTCTTGTATCCACTTTCCATTTAGATGAGCTCCCCAAGCAATGTCTGAGGCATCTGTCGTTAGAATCTGACTCGCCTCTGGCCGGGTCACAGAGAGTCCCTTGTTTAGGTGACATTCCTGAGCCCACCACAAAAATTCCTTTTGAATGCAAGGTATTATTTGAATGACAGTGTCCAAATCCTGGCAGTGCTGTGTCCATACATTTTTGAGATACCATTGCAGCTTCCTCATATGCAGTTTGGCATTGGGAAGCACCAGAATACAAGATGCCATGAACCCTAAGGCTTGAAGGACTGTCCTTGCAGTCAGCCCGGACTGAAGAGATAGGTGATGGAAGTAACTGGAAAGACTCTTTTGTTTGTCCGGGGTTAAAAAGGCCATCTGGGCTGCTGTATTCAGTCTCACACCCAGAAAGCACATGTCTTGAGAGGGTACTAGACTGGACTTTATTTCGTTCACAGAATACCCTAGGCATCTTAGCACTGCTATCACATATTCCAAATGCTGTAAAAGGTCTTCCTTTTCTTGAGCCAGAATCAGGCAGTCGTCTAAGTAAGGATAGATTTGAATTCCTTTTAGTCTGAAGTAAGCTATCACTGGAGCCAGAACCTTTGTGAATACTCTGGGCGTAGTAGATAAGCCAAAGGGCAATGCAGAGAACTGATAATGAGAATTTCCAGCTCGAAAACGCAGATACTTCCTGCAACTTAGTCTGATAGGCACATGAAGGTAAGCTTCCTTGAGATCTAAAGTTACCATCCAGTGATCTTTGCCCAGCAGAGGTAAAAGCTGTTGTAACGTCAACATTATGAACTTGGGAATGTCCAGATAAGTGTTGAGGATAGATAAATCCAAAATTGGTCTCCACGTGTTCCCCTTCTTGGTACTAGGAACAGGCGAGAATAAAATCCTAGGCCCCTTTCTGGCACAGGAACTGGCTGAATGGCCCCTATTTGGAGCAACAGAGAAATTTGCTTGTGAGCCTCTTGTCTTTGTAGAGGAGGAATGTCTGGCATGCCTTTGAAAGGAGGCAAGGTATGGAAATAAAACCTGTAACCGTGGTGAATGATATCCAGAACCCATCTGTCTTGGGTAATTAAATCCCAATTTTCTTTGAAAAGAGACAGCCTTCCTCCCAAAGGTGCTGCCAGGCGAGAATGTACTGGCAGCTGAAAAGGCAGGTCATTGGGTCTGTTTACGAAAGGACTGACCCCTGCCCTCACCAGAAGTCTGAGCCGGTGAACTCCCTGTTCTAGGCCTAAAAGAACCTTGAGCTCTGCCCCTACCACGTCTAGACCTACCCCTAGACTGGGAATCATAAGCAGGATATGTCCATCCCTTAGTAGGCCAATTTCTACTAAACTTTGGAGGCTGCACCTGCAAAAAATCCTTAACAGTTTGCATAGACTTAGCCTTGTCCTCCATTTTCTTTAAAACTGCTTCCACAGGCAAACCAAACAACACATCAGACTGCAAAGGAGCATCCAAAATCCTTGTCTTAACATGCTCAGCTAAATTCTGATCTCTCAACCAGGCGTGCCTACGAAGAACAGAACCAGTGGCAGCCACCCTCGAGGAGGCCTGCACAGCATCAAAACCACACTGCAAGGAATGCTTACCCACCTGTTCAGACACATGAACTAAATCCTGCAACTCTTTACACTCAATACCTTCAGCCAGAGCATCCACCTTAGACTTCAATTGTGAAAGGAGATAATTCTGATATTTTAACATGTGAAACTGACAATTCAACGCCCTCATGGCTAAAGTGGAAGAAGTATACACTTTCTTTCCCCATCTATCCAAAGCCCTTGCCTCTATCAGGAGGAACAGGATTTTTAACAACAGAAGCCTTCACACCTTTAGGCCCCTGAGAGACAGTTTCCGGGTCTGCCCTAGGACTCTTAAAAAGATACTTATGAGCCTCAGGCACCCTATAGTACCTATCCGGTTTAACTGGGGCAGGAGGCAAAGAAGCAGGATTCAGGGAAGCCTCTGCAAAACATCTTCTACCACATTCAGAACAGGAGGTATAGCTAAAGGCCTATGCTGGGGTAAAAACAAGAATTCCCTAAGCCTCTTCCTGGAATCAGAGAAATCTTGACCTTCCCATTTAAAATGCTCCCTCATGGAATGCAGAGTCTCTGAAAATGAAAAATCCTCAGGAGGCGAAGCTGAAGGAGTAGAATCATCCACATCAGAATCAGAATAAGGAGGATACTCCTGCAAGTCTTCAGCCGAAGACTCAGAAGCCTCCGAACATTGCTCAAAACTCTCAAACTCAGGTTCCACTCTAGGCCTCTTATCAGGAGGGGGCATAGAACCTCTAATCATACTAATCAAATCCTCTGCCATTTTTAGCATATGCTTCTTAGGCAAAGACCCTGAAACACTCGGAGAAACCCCCACTGAAGCTAAACTAGGCCTGCCTCTTAAAGAAGCCTTGGAAACAGAAGGGGAGGCCCTAACTACCTTAGGAAGAGAGGGAAGAACAGCCACCTGAGAAGCCCCTTCAGCCTGGCCTACTTCCTGAGAGGACACATCCTGTAACAGTAAAGTCTCTCCCTGAGACTCCAAAGAAACTCCTGGCAAAACCTCCGGCTCCACTGAGCCTTCTAAAGAACCGACGTCCGGGACTGTCGGTTCCTCCACTCTAGGCTTTGCTGCTTTGTCCTTGCGCTTTTTGGCCGAAGCAGGCGTCGGAGCATCCGACGGCATTTTATAATTACAACGCTTCCCAAAAACTAACCTGGCACAGTCTAACCTTCTCTTAATAGTGCGTTTGTTAAATCTAGCACAAGAGCGGCATCCAACAACGTCGTGCTCAGGCCCTAAACAAGGTATACACAAAGTATGGTAATCCCTATGAGGTATCTGTTTCCCACAAAAAATACAGTTATTCACTTTTTCTGACATCCGGTTAAATACTGAGGCAAGAAAAAAACAAAATATTCCCCAACGGGGTACTTAGCCAACTTTGATTCGGTCTGAAACTCTGACTTCAGAAACTTTCAGAACGCCAACCTGCACTCGCAAAACTGCTTCTGCATCGGACCATGCGGCAAAAAAGACTGAGGATATGACGTCGGTCATGCGCATTAGTACCCTGACGTACTGACGTCAGTCTAATGCGCCTTGACCGACGCCAGCCATATACTTTGGTATTCGGGCCGACTGGACAGCGGACTACCCAATAGTTAGGACTGCAGCAATGTGGAATGAAGAACATCATCTTTGGCAATGGTCTCCATTTGGTGGGCAAACACCACCAAGCCCCACCTCCAGGCTTCTTTATACCATATCAATACTCAAAACAAAGGGACAAATTCCTTCAAAGGAGGAAATAGCTGCTGGAATATGGCTTCAAAACTGTACCAGCAATGACTTCCTATGAAATAAGCCTAAGCATGGATTTCACCTTCTCTGAGATGAACTTGACCAAGAAGCATCTAATCCTCTGTAAACTCAATAAGGTGTAGGGAAGCCATACGGATAATTTAATCTGGTTTTATGTAATGTTACATGCAGCGGCACTGTGATTTCTTTACCCTTGGGTTCATTTCTTGGGGAGGGAGGCTGCTGATTTTTATTCTGCTTTAGGCAGACGTTTCTGCAGATTCTATTGTTTGGGTACAGCTCTTCCATATGGTTTCGGACTAATCTATGTAATTATTTTTAGTGCCATTTTGTATGTTTCAGTGAAATTGTGAGTACATTTTCTTTATTTTTGACTGAGGCTTTTATCTGGCTTACTGGTTATCTCTGTCCATCTTGGGTAGCATTTTAAATGTAGGTTAAACATTTTCTTAATATTTACTCTAGCAGTGGAAACTGTAGAGGTTTTATTAGTCTGTTTAGCTTTACAGTACACATTTAGATCCGGTGTTTATATTGAGTTGGGCTTTGATATGGGTTGTTGCAGTTATGCTTGCTATGTCAACATTTTAATACTTGTAGCAGTCCACTGTCATAGCCTCTATCATTCATATTTTAATGTTTTGTTATATTATGAAATGTATTACTTTGTCACTTTTAAAAGAGAATTTGTGGAGGGCTGGTGTTAGCATTTTCAAGGGTCCCACCAAATCTCAAGTAGGGGGCCCCTAGGCACTTCTTGTTTAATTACTGCACTGTCATTGCCACCTTGCCCAAACAAGCTTTTACATCATGCTTCACACTTTTAGTAGTACTCACAGTATTATTACATTATGACAAGCTCGTGTTATGCACAATATTCTTACATTGCGACACTGAACTATCTCACAATGGAACACTCACAGTTACTGGCATTTAACTGCAACAATAGGGCTGGTCTTAGGTGAAATGGTGCCCTAGGCAGTGCTTAAAATTTTACTTGGCCACACACACATCGTCTAGTGTTCCCCTCTGCTTCTGCCCCATCTTGGGCTCCCCATGCCATTCACATTACTTTTTTCTTCCTTTCCTCAGATTTTGCTTTAACTCTTTAGCTTTTTTAAGAAGCCATAACTTTGTATATGCTCTGAATGCCTTGAACAAAAATTATCATTAAAGAAAGAAATTCAGTGCTGCTGTTCAACTTCAGTTTTCCTTGCATCTTTTCAATACACCAACCTAACCAAGACACACAGTAATAACCATTTAGAAAATAACTCAATTAAGCCTTTGAGATGCATTTCAGAGTATTCTTCCAACCTTTTAATCTAACAGTGGCCTAAACAAAAACCACAAGTAAGAAAAGAGATTCAGACTTTTTTTTTCTTTCAAGGAAGACATAAGCCGTGTCCAAGGATTAATGTTCAAAGCTGACAAGATAGTAGCTCACAGTATACAAAAGTCAATTGAAAGCATACACAGATCATATCTAGGAATAATGCTTGACTGCCTATGCATCCGTCTGGTGTCAGACTGGGAAGAAAAGAGATTAAAATGGCCAGTCATGTATTTCAATTGACTGCTGTCATATAGCATGCTTCCTCGCTCCTCACCACCATCACGTAAAGGCAGCCTCTTGTACAAGTGGCTGATGGGTGATGGTGAGGAAAAAGGAAAAACAATTATGACAGTAATACATTCCACTTGCTCCTAGACAGTACACTACCCCTACAGAAGCTACAGTAATCTTGGTACACCTCTGAGGTCTGTGAGGAAGTAAAAGAAACAATGTCCACACTGTCCTCAGACCAAACACAAGTTCCTGTACACATCTCCAAGGTCTGACTAATGAAAATTATAATAATTTTCACATAATCTCCAGCTCCTCAAAAAAACCTGCAGAAACCATCTGAATAAACACACCTCTGAGCAGGAATTTATTTTGTTTGAATGAGTGTGGTTGACAGCAAAAGCCACCAATAAGTCCAAGACAAACTATAGGCAAGTTAAACCACATCTTTTGAGACAATTAAAATATTTATTAACAATAATGGGAATGTTAACAGCAGGGAGCTTAATATCAGCACGATGTGCCATAAAGTTACAGATGAGGTACATGCCGTCAGTTTAAGTACCTACTTTATCATACCAAAATGCTAGCCTTTCTTCATCAACACTGTTTTCAAGAAGGATTTTAATATTGCGTCCACTTTTATAACTATACAAGAGGGGTTTGGAAAGATTGCCAATCTGTTGGGCAACCTTAAAAAAAAAAAAAAAACTCCTCAATATTTTTGAATAATTTTCTGTAATACCACCACATCATGGTTGTATCTCAGTGTCAAGGATCTCATGTAGTTTGACTGTTTCATTCATAAGAAGTGCATTATATTTTAAATTGATAACATTTTCACCCCTCCATTTTGTACCTAGAAGGGGAGTGAATTTGTACCCTACCCTTCTTGTATTTCTTTTTTCAAGTTGGTAACTAGTTACTTGGGGTATACTCATTCTAAAAATAGCTTAGCGATACATTCTAGTTACTTTACTAAATCAAATCGGATGTCATACAGACCACTCGTACCATCTGACCCTTTACTATTCCTTTTTTCTGGTGAAGGGGGTGGTTGCTATTAAAAAATATATATGAATTGGTAAAACTTTTTCCTGTAAAGGCAATTTTAAATTGTTTCCCCCTAGAACCTTGGTCAACTTGACATCCAAGTAATGTACTTCCTGCAATGTAATACTACGAGTAAACCTTAAATATTCAGTGGTTGCATTCCTATACTGAATAAATTCATCCAGTTTGGCTCTAATGTCTTTCCATAATACAAAAACATTGTCCAAAAAATTAAAATGCAACACCATACAGTAGAACCTCTCTAATTTGACCACCCAAGGGACTAAAACAAACTGGTCAACATAAGGAACTAAGCCTGCTGTACTGACATGCGCATGTACTTTACTTTCTTGTGCAGCTTTTACTACAGAATATCATACAAAATCATACATAATCAAAACACAGTAAAATCACATATAAAGTATCATACAAAATCAATACATTTACTGTTTTCTCATGGTTTAATCATTCTGTCTGAAAAAAAGTCAATCTTGGTCGGTTTTGTTATTCTTATTACCAAGGTAAGTGGAGAAAGCACTTGCAATGCTAGCTACTCCACTCAGCATACCTGGGCATTTTTCCAAGGCAAATTACTTGAAGTGCAACATCAGATGCCTAAATCCTCTTCTTTTGGAGTCATTGCAATTTCTGTCAGATCCTCACTTGCTTCGTCCATTTCATCAGCTGCTTTATGCACATTTACACTGGTCTGAAGTTTGGTCAATATCGCTTAGAAAATTGCTTCTGGGTCAGGTTCATTACAGGTTGCCACCTCATCATCCATTGCAACAAAACCTTCAAAAAATCTACTCCTCTGAATTCTGCCATAGGACATGGACTATCTGATGGGGCCAAAACATTGTGCTCTTGTGTTGTGACAAATCTAACTTTCTTGAAACACTTCTGTATCATTTCTGGCTGAAATTTATTCCAAGCAGAACTGATCCAGAGGACAGCATCCAGAGCATTAACTGATGCAGCGGATGAAGTTGCTTACACACGCAGCCCACAGATATGTGTTTTAGTAATGACCCACTGCAGGAGCTGGGCTCAGTAGTGCATTTTAAATACTCTGATGACACCTTGATGAGGGGGTTGGATTTTTGAGGTCATGTTTGGAGGAAGAAATTTCAATGTCATGTTTGTGACATTATTCACTTGCGGGTGGCCAGGTCAGTTGTCTACTGTAAGTAGAATAAACCATTTCTTCATTTCTCAGTCGATACCCCTTAAACACTCCTCAAATAGGGCACCAGTCATCCATGTGCATTTGTTTGACCTCCAAGTGAGAAGTGACTCTTGAATGTGCGTGGCTTTGTCGATTTACCAGTCACCAAGGGCATTAGTTTTTCTGCGGATGAGCCAGCACAAAGTAGAACTGTGAAACGTTATTTGGAAAGTTTTCCGCTCTTACATTTGTTACTCTTCATGATGAGGCTCTTGCAGCAGGCATCTCCCCGAAAGAGAGTCCGCACTATTCAGTGTTAAATATGTCATCATCTTTGAAGCCTCTGATGAAGTCTGGGAACTTTTTGATGAACTCTTACACAACTTCTACTGGAACGTCATTGGATTCACCACACAAGACTTTCTGGGAGATCCAAAGTTGCAGTTTACATTTCTCAAGCCAACCACTTGATGCTTGGAAATCTGCCACCCCAAATTCCTGTCCAAACCTTTTAGCAACTTCTTGGATCATCTGCCTGGAGATTCAGGAGTTAACTGCCATCAACTGTTGGAACCAGCTTAATGTGGCTTTATTGACTTCAAGGGAAGTTTTCCTCCTTTTCCACTGTAGGGCTCCACTTTCCTTACCATATCTCTCCAAGTACTCATGTTTACATTTTTGGATGTTCCTAACTGTGGTCTTGCCAACACCAAAATGTTCCACCATCTTTCTTTGACAGCTGCTTTCCAGAAACTGTAGATCATCAACCTTTTCCTTCAATGTCAGTTCTTTCCTTTGGGCCATCATGTCTTGATTAACTGTAAAACTTTTTAGTAATTGTAGGACAATTCAGACCATTCCTTCAGCTGAAAAAAATCTTCAGCAACATGTGATAAACAATAGCACGTTGGGCCTAATCCAACATGTGGCAATAATAAAAGATGAAAAAAGAAAGAAAAAATAATGCAAAAGGGCAAAGCCCACACCTTCTACCCCTTGGTGTAGAGTTGATTCAACTGGTCAAGTTTTGGTGGATAAATTAATATCGTGTGTCACAGTCCAAGTGGTCAAGATACAACTTACAGAGGTGGTCACTAGAGAGGTCAGTCTTCCAATGAGTACATGTAGTGCATGTCCGCTCTATGAAAATTAGGTCAACTTAAGGAGGTGGTCAACTATGGAGGTTGTACTGTATTTATATAAAAAGGGGAATTAAACAGAAAACACTTTTCCCAGTGTAGTAAAACCAGACTTGCAAAGAGGGGGCACAGGCTGCTCCCATAGCAACATCCTTGTTTGCTTATAATATCCCCCTTCAAAGTAGACAATGTTAATGTCTAAAACAAGTTCCAAACATACCATAACAATTTTAAGTTAATTTGTGGTAAAAAATTAATGTTAGATTACAATTTCTTCACATCATTCCATTCCTCTATTGTGAGGAATTACAGAGAACAAATATTTGATATCTATATCTATAGTAACAAACATATACTGGGAAAATGCCTTTCACTAGGAACCTTGGCTAAGAAATCCCAATTAGTATAGGGCCATATAATCATAACACAATTTTTAAATTTCCAGTCCACAAACACTGCCAAGGGGTAAGTCTTTTTGATTGTCCAGCAGCTACTATTGGCCTAAGGGGCGGATCTAGTAAATCTTTGTGAATATTTGATAACACAAAGATAAATGGAATAACTGGTCTAGGATTTGCAAGAAATTCAAATAGACTCTTGTCGAAACCACCCTGTAAAAAGTTGTCATTCAAAAGTAAATCAGTTCTATAGGCTATGATGGTCTTATTTTTTGAAACTTGCACGAATCTAGAATCACTACTCAGTAGAGCCAACATTTTGACCCTAGAGCACCAGATGTCCATAATAACCACCCCATCCCCCTTGTCTGGTTTCATATCTCTCATCCTTTTTCAAACTCAATTCTTTCAAAATATGTTTTTTCATTAGAATGTAAATTAAACACAAGCCTCTTGTTAATATTCAAGTATGTCTAATATCATGCTCAACTAACGCTTCAAAGTTAGTGAGTACAGGATGTAAAGGGGAGGCTAAAGTAAAACTCTCTAATGTACATTCTGATGAAAAACATATTTTGAAAGAATTCAGCTTGAACAAGGACACAAGCGTTATGAAACCCAACAAGGGGATGGGGTGGTTATTATGGACATTTAGTATTATAAGACCAAAATGTTGGATCTACTGAATAGTGACTTTAGACACATACAAGTTTCAAAAATGAGATCAACATGCCCTATAGGAGAATCAACTTGATTCTGAATGACAACTTTTTACAAGGTGGTCTAGACAGGAGTCTATTTGAATTTCTTACAAATTCTAGACCAGATATTTGATCCATCTTTGGGATAGCAAAGATTCACAAAGTCTTACTAGATTCACCCCTTAGGCAAACAGTAGCTGCTAGGTAATCAAAGACTTGCTCCTTGGCAGTGTTTGTGGACAGGAAATTAAAATCTTTATCACTATTACACGATCACATAACTAACAGATTATTGGGATTTCTTAGCCAAAGTTCCCAGTGAAAAAAGGTTTTCCCAATGTATGTTTGTTACTATAGACATCCAAGAACTGTTCTCTGTAATTCCTCAATACAGGAATGGAATGGTGTGAAGAAAGTTTAACTGAACATTACTTTTTTTTTTTTTTTTTTTTACCACAAATGAATTTAAAATAGTTATGGAATGTTTGAACCTTGTTTTGAACAATAACTAGGTCTATCCTGAAGGGGAATATTATAAGCAAACAAGGGAGGTTGCTATGGGGGCCACCTGTACCCCCTCTTTGCAAACCTGGTTTTACTACACTGGGAAAAAAGTGTTTTGTGTTTAAAATCTCCTTTTTATATAAACATGGTGCTGTACTTTAATTTTTTAGACAATGTTTTTGTATGATGGAAAGGCACTAGAGTTGAATTGGATGAGTTTATTCAATATATAAATGCTACCATTTAATTTTTAAGGTTTACTAATATTATTAATTACAAAAAGGACATTACTTGGATGTCAAGTTGACCAAGGTTCTCAAGAGCAACAATTTAAAATGGTCTTTGTACAGGAAAGAAATTTTTACCAATTCATATCTATTTTTTAACAGCAACTACTCCTTCACCACAAAAAAAGGAATAGTAAAGGATCAGATGGTATGAGTTCCCCATACGACATCAAATTATAGTGATTTAGTAAAAGAAACAGTATGTGTGGCTAAGCTGTTTTTTTAAAAAGAGGATACTTAGAACAACTAGTTACCAACTTGAAAAAAGAAATAAGAAAGGTGTAATGCCACATTTACTCCCCTTCTAGGTACAAAATGGAGGGGTGAAAATTGTATCAACTTAAAATATGATGAACGTGTTACAAATGAAACAGAATCAAATTACAGGAGATGCTTGACATTGCGATACAACCATATGGTGGTAACAGAAAATTATTCAAAAATATTGGAGAATTTTTATAGTTACCCAATAGTTCAGCAATTTTTTCCAAACCCTCTTATATAGTTATAAAAGTGGATGCAGCATTAAAAATCTTATTGAAAACAGTACTGACAGAGAAAGACTGGGACTTGGGTAAGACAGAGTAGGTAATTACAAATGCGGTATGCGCCGTCAGTATAACTTCATGGCACACTGCACTGATATTAAGCGCCAAACAAAAGTGCTTCTTTTATTGTGTGTTTTTTAAGCTTTACTATTAAAACTTTGTTTTGGTCAAATTCGTGGTCCGTGGATTCCTTTGGAAAGTTGTTGCTGCTCATTGTCTTGACTGATATTAAGCTCCCTACTATTAACATTCCTATTATTGTTAACAAATACTTTACTCCTCCCTCAAAAGGTATGGTTTACCTTGCCTATTGTATGGTGTGTGTCTCATTTTATGTTGGGAAGACACAGTGAACTCGAAAAGCAAGGGTTTATGAGAATTATTGTCGCCTCACAGTAAGACATTGTCCTGTTCGATTCTCAGCTAGAGAGTCTTCTGTGTGGAGATGTGCATGAATGGGCATACCTTCTTTGAAGGCTGTACGTCAGGGCCGGCAACTCGGCACATAAAAATCTACTGCCAATCATTAGCGGACCGGAGTTCCGCTGTGGCGACCCCTAACCGGGAAAAGCCGAAAGACACAACATTAAGGCATAACTAAACAAGTTGAAATAAATGCACTATATTGGCATTTAAAAACATTCAAGAAAGGTGTATTCCTGTTTTGGGTATTAGAATAAGTAGAACCAAACCGTAGGGGTGGACAGTGGGAGACTTGACTAGAAAATCGGCAATTAATATGGCAATTGCGTTTTAATGCATGTTTACCCCCAGGACTTAATGGACAGCTGTCGCTACGTACAGTTTTGAAAATGCGTGCAGCTAAACTACAACAATGTTTTTGCACACTAATTTTTTTTACAGTTAAAAAAAAACAATACCTTGATTCACAATTTGAGGACAGGAACACTGTCAATAAAATTAATGATGCACCTTATGTATTTTACCAAAAGCTTTTAAAATGTAAGAAGTTTTGTTTTACAAAACAATACACAACTATCAATTTTACTTGGCATGTGTTGTTACTTTTAACAAGTTGCTGAGTGAGAAAATTTGTTTTATTGAGATACACTTAAATAGGAAGTGAGTATAAACAAACGTACTTGCATTTCCTGTCAGTGAGATTTAAAAATTAGAAGTTATGTACCTACCATAACGTTCCATGTTAGTTGTCTTCTCTCGCCTTCTTTCTTGCTGGATGGGTTCGGAGCCGATCCTCGGCTCCGACTCGGCACTTGCTTTAGCTTGAGAACTCCTTTTATCAGCTCGAGGCAACCCTATATCCCATGATGCAAGGCGGAACTACCTCAGATCTCGTTTGGTAGCTAACCTACCCTGCTAAGGACTAACCTAACATATTTAGGAAACCCAAGTCCATAATAAAGAGTCCTCTAATGAAGGCTCAGGAGGAAACAACCTGATAGGAACTCTTCAAGATCTGTCCAGGACAGGGGGAAGGAGGGAGGGACGCAAGAAAGAAGGCGAGAGAAGACAACTAACATGGAACGTTATGGTAGGTACATAACTTCTAAATGTTAAGTTGTCAATCTCGCCTTCATTCTTGCTGGA
Source organism: Protopterus annectens (assembly GCF_019279795.1). NCBI lineage: Eukaryota > Metazoa > Chordata > Ceratodontiformes > Protopteridae > Protopterus > Protopterus annectens. The sequence continues at coordinate 852,571,669 of NC_056750.1, forward strand.
TGGGACCGCGTCCCTAGCACCTGTATCCCGGGTGGCTCAATGGAACAGACTCTTGAGAACTGTGGAACCAAAACTGGCCCTGTCTCTGGAGGCCAAGTCTAACTTGTAATGAGAAACAAAGGTATGAGGAGTGGCCCAAGTAGCTGCTGCACAAATGGTATCAATGGGTAGTCTATCCTGAAAGGCTGCAGAAGTGGATAGACTCCTGGTTGAGTGTGCTTTCGGTTTAGAAGATAGTTGCTTGCCTCTGAGAGAGTACACATAGGAAATGGTGGAAGACAACCATCTGGATAAGGTCACTTTAGACACTGGGAGACCTATCCTGTTTTCTGCATAGGAGACAAATAATTGGTCCGATTTCCTGAATTGTTTCGTTCTATGCAAATAGTACCTGAGCTGACGATGGGCATCCAAAAAAATGAAGCTTTTGTTCAGCTCTGTCAGAATAGTTTGGGAAAAAAACTGGTAGATCTATGGATTGATTAATATTGGTTTGAGACACAACTTTGGGGAGAAAGGACGGGTTCGTTCTTAAGGATACCCTGTCCTTATGAAAAGCCAAGTAAGGGGAACGGATGCAGAGAGCTTGAATCTCGGAAACCCTTCTTGCTGAAGTGACAGCCAGTAAAAATATAGTTTTCCAGGTCAATAATTTCAAAGAACATGAAGCAGACGGTTCGAAGGGAGGTAACATCAAGGATGCCAACATTAAATTTAGATCCCATTGCGGAGGAGGATGCTTAATCGGAGGCTTCAGGAGAAAAACTCCTCTCAGAAAGGCCTTGCATAATCTATGAGACATAATGTTATTATCATGCAAGCCAACATGATACTTGGAAATAGCAGCCAGTTGAACTTTAACTGTAGATGAAGAAGATCCTGACTGAAAAACCTCAGCCAGGAAATCTAAAACAGAATGCACAGGAGCAGTAAAGGGATCAATATTCCTGGAATTTGCCCAAATAGAAAAACGTCGCCACTTGCTAGCATAAACAGTTCTGGTGGACGACTTTAAAGAAGACACTAAGATGTCTCTGACGGAATCAGAGATCATCGGAAGCCTGGCTAGGGAAGGAAGTGGAGCAACCAAGCAGGGAGGTTGAGAGAATGAATGGCCCGGTGCTGTTGACCCGACTGGTGGATCAAGAGATCCGGAACTGGGTCCAGATGCCAGGGCTGCACCAGGAGGTGACGATGCAGAGACGGAAACCAAATTTGTCGAGGCCAGTAAGGGGCAATGAGAATCAACTTGGCCCAACGGTGGCTTTCTGAATGACTTGTGGAATCAAGGGAAAGGGAGGAAAAGCGTACAGAAGTCCCCGGGGCCAATCCTGGGTTAGAGAGTCTCTCAGGGGTTGGCCTGGTAGGGGAAAGAGGGTGAAAAATCGGGCACTTGTTGTTTTGGGGTGTAGCAAAAGATCGCAACAAGGTGTGCCCCACTTCAGAAAAATCTGATCCACTACAGATTGATTGAGAGACCACTCGTGAGGCATGAGAATGGATCTGCTCAGCCTGTCCGCCAAGAGGTTGGACCTGCCGGGATGTGCGTTGCTATCAGAAACCGATGAGAGGAGATTGCCCATTGCCAAAGTCTGAGAGCTTCTCGACACAACGGATAGGACCTGGTCCCGCCCTGCTTGTTGATGTACCAGACCACGGACATGTTGTCCGTTTGTACTGCAATAGTCCCCGTGGGAAGAAAGTCGTTGAGGGCTTGCAACGTTAAAAGCACCGCTCTCATCTCCAGGACATTTATGTGCAGATGGTATTCTATGGGTTGCCACGTCCCGTGGACCATCCTGCCCTGATAATGCCCCCCCCACCCGATCAGAGAGGCATCTGTAGTAACTGTGGCAACCGGAGGAGGGGGAACAAAGGGTCGGCCCTGATGAAGAAGAGGGGAAGATATCCACCAGGTCAGATGAGTTCTGCACGATTGTGTGACTAAGATTTCGTGCCTCATCGGAAGACTGTGGAACGACCACGGAGTGAATAACATCCACTGCAGAAGACGCATGTGGAAGCGAGCCAGTGGTAGAAGAACAATGGCCGCAGCCATAAGACCTAGAACCTTTAGTATCAATCTGGCTTTGACCTTGCTGCTCTGCAATAGAATCCGAACGAATTTTTGGATGTCCAGAATTCTTTGATCTGTTAGTCTGGCTAACATTTTGACGGCGTTTAATTCTGCGCCTATAAACGTGATAGATTGGCAAGGCCGCAGAGAAGATTTTTAGAAATTCACTGAAATTCCCAAACTCCTGCAAAGCTGCAGAGTGTAGTCTCTGTTCTGAAGAAGCTGACACCTGGTGGTGGCGGAGAGGAGCCAGTCGTCTAAATAAGGAAACACCTGGAATCCTTGACGTCTCAGATGAGCTGTGACCACTGCCATGCATTTGGTAAACACTCTGGGGGCTGAAGTGAGGCCAAAGGGCAGGGCTCTGAATTGGTAATGACTGGTCCCTAGCCGAAAACGGAGAAACCTTCTGGAGCGCCTGTGAATCTTTATGTGATAGTACGCATCCTGAAGGTCTATAGAGCACATCCAGTTGTCCTTGCCCAGAAAGGGCAGAATGGACTGAAGCGTGACCATCCGGAATCTTGCCTTCTTGACAAATCTGTTTAGACTGCTCAGGTCTAATATTGGTCTCCAATCTCCCGTCCTTTTGGGGACCAAAAAGAATCTCGAGTAGATGCCGGATCCTACTTGGTCTGCCGGAACAGTCTGGACGGCTCTTTTTCCTAGGAGCTTTGAAACCTCCTGTTCTGCCAAATCCCTTTGACCGGGTGAGATGTCTGGAAGGGATTGTTGAGGTACGGGATACCTTTCGAAGGGGATTTTGTAACCCTCGGATATGATCGACTGTACCCACATATCTTGTGAAAGGGAATGCCAGGCTACTGGGTACAGCGAAATCCTTCCCCCGACTGCCTCCAAGGGTGGACAGTCGGGCAACACCTCAGGGGTGCTGAAAGGGCTTCTCAGGAAGAGACTCCCTGTTGCCCTGGTTCTGAGGACCCCCCCTGCCTCTAGGGCGGCGTCTATTATTGTTACCCCCTCTGCCTCTGGGGGTAAACTGACCACGTGTGTCCAGTGTAGCTCCTTGGGCTTTGCGGAACCACATCTTCCCTCCCTTCTGACCCTTGGGATATGGTCTAGAAGGGGTGGAAAAATGGACTCCAACGGCAGAAAGTTTTACAGTCCTGCTCACACCTGGTCAAGGTATCCTTCACCTGAGGTCCGAACAAAGCCGAACCATCAAAGGGGATATTGGTGAAGGACGCCTTAAAGGGGTCCGCAAAATTACAAAGCCGCATCCAGGCTTGACGTCTAAGAGCCACTCCTGTGCCTGCGGCCCTGCTCGCTCCATCGGCCGCATAGGATATGAGCCGCATGGAGGAGTTGGATAAGGAATTCAGGATTGCTAGCTGTGAGGCAATCTTTTCTTGAGCCCCAGCAGCAGAAGGATCCTGGACCACTTCACCTAGTTCCTTGAGAATATCTCTTTGAAGCCTGGTGAAGTGACAAAGGTAGTTCAGCGAACGCATAGCAAAGGTCGCTGAAGAAAACATCCGCTTTCCATACCTGTCCATGGTCCTAGAATCCTTGTTAGGATGGACAGGTACTGAAGGATCCGCAGTTCCTTCTTAGTGGCCGCCACCACCATAGCATCCACAGAAACGCCTTGGAAAAAAAACTGTTTGTCCGTAGGGGCTGTAATAAACTTGGATGGCCTCCTGGGACAGGTTCCACAGAATCTGGAGCTGCACGCCTTCGAGCCACTACCTGCATAAGTGGGTCGAAAGGCGGAGACACCCAGGAGGTGGAGGGTCGGGATCCAAAAGCCTCCAGGTATACCGACATCCTCGGAGGGATCAATGGATGGCCAATTCCCCCTCTGTTTGAGGAGCTCAAGGATGTCTGAAAAGGAGACATCCTCAGAGGGGGATCGTGGGGAACCCTCCGACTCATCTAAGTCGGTATCGGATGTAGTAGACTCAGGGGAGTCTGTGTGTTTCCTCTTACACGTCCTCTTCCGAGGGGGTTCACCTGCAGGATCAGGAGAAACTTCGGAAGAGGAGGAAATTCCCAATGGGGAAACCTGGGGCGATGGATCCCTGGGCCTGAGAGCAAGAGGCTGGCAAGAGGTGTCTACAGGCACCGAAGAGGGAGGAGCTAGAGGGATGGACCGCTGACCTGGCTCAGAAGCCAGGACACTCCTCATCACCTCAAGGCTCCTCCCGGGAGACCGGAATATCCCGCCCAAGGAAACAGGAATTCCGGCTCCACTGAGAGGGAAGGCTCTGAGGCCGATGTCGGTGCCGAAGCTTACCAGCCGAAGCCCGAGAGGGACACGGGTCGGACAAGGGTCCGATGCCACTAGCCCCTCGGAGCCGACCAGGAACTCGACGACGGATCCCTCCAAGGAAGGTCTCAGGGAGGAGATCGGAGCAACGACGGAGCCGAAGGATGTATCGTTCGCGCTGAAACAGTCGCTGTCCCGAGAAGCTCCGGCTCCGAACTCTGGTGGGGAGTCGGAGGAGGAAGTTCAAGGGGTGAAGCAATAGCCGAAGTCTGCTGAGACGGGCTATGGAGCATTTGGGCCAGTGCCTGCGACTTTAACAGCCTGCTTACCACCCTCTCTAAGTCGTGGTCAGACAGCCTGGAAGATCTCGAAGATCGGCTCCGATGGCTCCGCTCCGACAAAAGAGGAGACCCCGGAGCAGAGTGGATACTCTCCAACGAAGGGGACCGAGATCTCTTTCGGGACGAAGTCATCGGAGCCGAAGTCCCCTGAATTCCAGATGGAGCCGAAGGTTTCACGGCTCCGATGCTGGATAAGGTGTCGGCTCCAGCCGGAGCCGACAAGGCAACAGTAGATTGGGTGTCGGAACCAATCGGTGCCGAGCCCACTACTTTAGAAGCAGAAAGATCGGCTCCAGCCGGAGCCGGAGCCGGAGCCACCGGAGGAGGCTTAGACACTGTAGCCTGAACCTTCGGAGGCTTAGAAGGTTTACTGGACCCTGTTTTAGAGGGAGAACCTTCTGGCTTAAGCAAGCCACGGAGGATCAATTTATTCCTCCTTTCCTGCAGGACTCTCTGGCTAAAAGAGTGACACAAAGCACAGGAGTCCTGCAGGTGCAAAGGCCCCAGGCAGTAAACACAAGAAGTGTGACCGTCTGTCAGAGACATTTTCTGACAGCACGAGTCACACTTCTTGAAGCCTGAGACCTTGCCTTCCTTAGACATAGTCCTAGAGGAAGAAAGTCACACACACCCCAACAATCACACAACTAATCCCCAAACACACAGACACACAGGTAGGGATTAAGCAAGGGGTCTAGGCCTAACTGAAAACTCTTTTAGAATTATAAAAAAGAATTTAAAAGTTTTTAACTATAAGGGAAATAGGGTGGGCTGTAGAAACACTACACACTATAAAAAGGGGAAAAAGGGAGAAATAAATCCCTGACTAAGCTTTCTGAAAATATCAACTTACCTCAGCTGGCAAAGGAGACCTCTTTCGCTAAGCGGCAAACGAGATCTGAGGTAGTTCCGCCTTGCATCATGGGATATAGGGTTGCCTCGAGCTGGTAAAAGGAGTTCTCAAGCTAAAGCAAGTGCTGAGTCGGAGCCGAGGATCGGCTCCGAACCCATCCAGCAAGAATGAAGGCGAGATTGACAACTTAACAGTGAACTGTTTTGTGTACTAAATTATTCTGATGAAGACGAAAGTGCTCAATGAATTCTGTTTTGAAAAATTAACGCAGTTGTGTTGGTCTGGAATCCTTCTGTGAACCATTTCAAAGGTGGAGTGTTTTTGTGGTTATTAGTTTCTGCTTCACTTCAGTGCCTACAGATTTTTGCTGCTTAAGTAATGCATACCTGTCACCGACCTCGATTTCGCAGACCAAACCTGATTTTGTCTCACAATTTTGCTCTAACCTTCATAAAAAGTTTGATTTGCTCGTAAAGCATTCAAGATTACTTTCAATAAGCAGAGACATCAGTGTTTCATATTTGCCATTTTCCAAAAATGCATACTAATGCAAAGTTTGCTATTCTTATAACATTTTAAGTGAATTGGAGTAATATTTAAAATGTGTTCCTGATTTTGACCCTTTATTCTGCTATTATATTTGGCTTTGCCCAGATTTCTTGACCAAAGAAGTTGAGAGTTACAGTATATGGTGTTCTGCCATGTATAAAAAAATAAATAAATCCCTGAAAGAGAAAACCATCCCTGAAGACTGGAAACATCAGCTATTCTTAAAATCCAATGTGTTCACGGAGATCACTTGCTGTGGGCTGCTGATCTCTCTAGTGCTTACCTTACACATGTTCATCACCAGCTTTATTCTAACAGGGTGATTTCACAGCCCTGTTCAGTTAAACATTGTAATCAAGAAATTAATACATTGGTAGAGATCTAAGAACAGAGCTCAGAGATTAGGTGTTGGTGTTATACAGTGTCAAATACTTTAGATAAATCTAAGATCATGGTAAACCTAATTTAGCATTATTGTTATGTTGATTTCTAGTGTTTATGAAGTTTAGGAGAGCAGTGGTTGCACTGTAACAGGGTCTAAAACTATGCAGTGTTTGGAGAGGAGGTTATTTGACTTTATGTGTTGTATAAACTCTGCATATATACACTTTTCTAGGATTTGTTAAAGTGGGGAATGTATTGGGCTAGGGTACATCAACAAAGTGCAATAACTACAGACCTGTGTGTGTAATGACACTGGAAACGGATGGAATGCATTTCTTAGATACAGACATATTTGCCAGTATGGAGGTGGGGGAAACAATAGCATCAGCAGCCATTTTTAAGCAATCAGGGCAGTTTGTAAGCAGCTAAGCAATTTATGCTTCTTGTCAAGTCCGATTATATTAAAACTAGGTGCTAGGATTTCATTATCAGCCATATCTATTTCTAACCAGGTTTCTGTGGCTTTGGCTATATTGGGGGACAGAAAGAGAAGAACCAAAGTGCCTAAATCCTGCTCTATGGTTAGCCAAAACAGTGCTTGAGTGGGAAAAAAAGGACAGTTGGCCAATTTCTGATATAAATTTCACAGTTTTGGGGTAAATTAGTTTTGTGACAGCCTCGAAAGACACTAGTTCAAGTCCCTATCAATACTTTTCCACAAACAAAAATAAAAATTTTAGAGACAAAGACATTTTTAAAGTTTTCCCCAATACAGTTAAATGTAGTTCAAAAGCCAACTTTTTGAAGAGTTTGTTTAGTGGCAACCACTAAAAACATACTTCCTAGCTTAACAACTGAGTTTTATTTGAAAGGGTATAATTTTCCTCAGAACAAAGTGATAAATATGCTTCTGGGGAAGCCTTCCACTTTATCTGCCCAGCCTTGGTAAGTGCTTGCCCATCATCAATGACTTAAAGTTCAAAAAGAGAGCACAGTTCAATGGTAAGAAAGTTTTGAAGGTTTGGCTGCCTAAATACCGACTTTACGTGGCTCTTTTTGATATCTTCAGTTGTTAGGGTGCATGGAAGGTGTTCTAAAGGTTTAGATGGTGGCCAACAGTTATATCCATACAGATTAGACTACTGCAACAATGATCTAATAACTGGCATTCTGAGTTTGCCCCACTCAGAAAGTCAATGAAGGGTGAAGGACCAGTGGTTGAAACTGGAAGTGAAGGACCTTTGAAGCAGTACTGCTATGTAAAAGTGTGAACTATGTATGGCTAGTACTGAACACTAGATACTAATGCATGTGTAACTGACAAAATCAGTTTAGTAATTCACTGTTATATGTTCTGGCTGTCCTGCATTTGCCTTACCTTTTTTGTATGAGTGTCAACACAGTTGAAGATCATTACTTTTGAATGAAAATGGACATGGTTTCCTTTCTAGAACTGTACATCTTTGTATGGGTGGTCTTGGTGCTCCTTCAATTGTGAATTAAATTTCTGAATGTAGAATCAGCAGGTGCTGTGGAGAATCCCCCCCCCCCATCTTATGGGCAATGCACTAAAAAATTGCATATAACAAGCATGACGCTGTGGTAATTTAAAGCAAAAAAGAAGTATTTACACTTGGCTGTTCTTCATAGGACCGTCTCATGGATCAGTCTGACTCTGGTGGCAGACAACCTCACTATGAATGCAATATGCCTCAGAAGAATGCTGAGACTCACTGTCACCTTACAGACTCTATTTTTTCTTTTAAATACATCTTATTTATGCCTCACTGTGTAAGCAAGCATGGACACCTTCTACAAAAGGAAACCATGAAGACCAGAAAGCTTCTTTCCTCTTCACATTGGTGGAAGTGATACTTACAAAGCAGTATGCAGAAGAAGCAAGATCAAAGACATGTTTGAGAGACAATACCAGGAAATAGGTAGATATGCCAGCACAGAAAGTGTGTGATGTGGATGAGAATGGAAGAAGATGGGAAATAAAAATCAAGGTGATAAGTCGGAACATGTTGAAGGTGAATAGCACAGTGCAATAAAAAATAATGGAGGAGGGTGTGAGGCAAAGAGTAGAAAGTGGTAAGGAAGGAGGAGAGGAAAGAATGTGGTTTAGTGAGAAATGATGGAGATAACACAAGCTGTAGCTCTAATATACCCATATAGTGCCCTAACACAAGCTGAAGCTATAAATATAGGTTCATAGGTTGGTACTGGGCTATCTGCCAGAAGGGATACATTAGCCCAGCCATGTTGTGCGGTATTCACCGCCCCTTTAGTAGTTCCCTAGACCCTTGTACTAGCAGCTAGTACCCTTGGCCCCTATCTAGTAGTGCTGTTGGTGTGATCCCCGGTGTGAACTTTGTTACCCATCCACTCATCAAGGTTCCTCTTGAAGAGTGATAGTGAGGGGCTCTGTCTTATGTAGATCGGGACCCTGTTCCATAGTAAGGGAAGTCTCTGCGAAGGGAATCTATCCCTCCAGCATGTTCTATTCATTGTTGTGTTGAGGTTTATATCCCTACAGCGTGTAGCTCGAGTAGATTTGGTTTTGCTAAGATGGAGCATGTTCAACAATTCTGGGTTGGACATGGCTCTGTACGTTAGAAAGAGATCGCCTCTGAGAAAGCGGTATGCAACAGAGAACAGTCTTAGCTTTTTCAATCGTGCGGCATAGGGTAACTGTTTGAGGCTGGTAATCCTCTTGGTTAGGTACCTCTGCGGTCTATCCAGCTGCTGGAGATGTCTAGCCAGGTACATTCCAATTTGTGCATTGTACTCAATAATGGGTCTGATGAGGGAAGAGTAGAGGGGCACCATTACATCCTTAGATCTTGATGCAAACCCTTTCATGATCAGATGGGTCACACAGAAGGATTTTCTAACCACTATGGCAACATGGTTATCAAAGGAAAGCTGACTATCTACTTGGGTCCCTAGATCCCTTATTTCTTCTTTAGATTTCAGGGGATTACCTCCTATGTTGTAGTTTATGGTACTCTGTTTTTTCCAAAGGGGATTACTACGCATTTTTTTGCATTTAGCTTGAGACCATGGCTTTGACACCATGCATCAGTCTCATTTAGGCCCTTCTGGAGGATCTCCATGTTGGCCAGAGACTCTATTATAGCACCCAGTTTGCAGTCCGCAAACTTAGTCAGCCACAGCCCTTCCGTGCTTGCCTGTACTTCTGAGAAGTATATGCCAAACAGGAGGGGCCCCGGGACAGAGCCCTGAGGCACACCACTAGTTACTGGTCTTGATTCGGACATAGATCCCGCTACTCTTACTTTATGGGATCTGTCCGAGAGCCAGTTTGCGATCCATCTTGTGACGTAAGGGTTTATGCCCAGGCTGGTGAGCTTATCAATAATACCTGAATGGGGAATGGTGTCAAATGCTTAAGCAAGGTCAAGGTAAGCAGTGTGCACCTCCTTTCCCTTATCTATAGCCTGAGTAACTGTCTCAAAGAAATCCACCAGGTTCAGGAGGCATGATCTGCCCTTGACGAAGCCTAACTGTGTGGGGTCCAGCGACTGGAGGTGCCCAATCTCTCCATTTATGAGTTCCATAATGATTCGCTCCATAGCCTTACAGATCAGACTGGTCAGGCTTATTGGTCGGTAGTTCCCAGGGTCAGTTGTGGCCCCACCCTTGTGTAGCGGGACCACCGTTGCCGAGCGCCACTCTATGGGCACATATCCTGTGGAGAGGCTGAGACTGAACAGGGTATTAATATGCGGGGTTAATTCCTTTTGGAGCTCGCGTATGACACAGCCTGGGACACCATCTGATCCCATGGAGGCAGTGTTTTTAGCTTTAGATAGAGCCTTGTTAACCAATGTATCAGTAATAATTGGACTTACACAATCCCCTGGAATGGTAATAGGCCCTGTAGGTGGTGGTGTTGGGGGGGGGGGGGGGTTGCACTGAACCTGTCAGCCAAGATGTTGGCAATGTCAGAAGAGTCAGTGTATTTTGTTCCATTTTGTACTAGCTCAGAACAGACCTGAGAGTTGCCATTTAGGTTTTTGATGTAGCCATAGAAGGCCATATGGTTATCCTTGGCAACTTTCATTTCAAAATTAGCTTTAGTTGACTTGATGAGGGCCCTCAATTTCCTACTAATGCTGATCAGGGATGATTTTTTCTACTTGAGATTTGGCCTTTTTTTATATAAGTCTCCTCCTTTTATTGTAAAGTTTGGTTATGGCCGGGGTCCACCAGACTGTTTTTTTCTTGCTTGAGGAAGAAGTCTTGGTTTTATTTGGGATAGCATGGTCCATGCAATCCTGAAGATGCATATAGAGTGCCTTGGTGTAGGATTCCGCATCCTGGATATCATTATCCTTCTGCAAGGGAATAGTGAAGCTTTCCACTTCGGATGCAAGTAGTTTGAAGTTTGCTTTGGAAAGGTTTTTGACTATGGTTTCTTTGACTGAAGGAGGTGGAGTGGTGAGGATGTCCAGAGTTATCAGTTTGTGGTCGGATCTGACCAAGGAGGGAGTGATAACGGGTGTGGTACAATGGGTGCCCATATCTGTGATGATTAAATCCAATATGTTGTCCACTCTAGGTGGGGGAACATACTAGTTGTTCAAGGGCATTTGAATTTATAACTTCCATGAATCGCTGAGCATAGGAGTTGGAACATTGGTAGTTCGCCCAGTCTATACCAGGGTAGTTGAAATCACCCAAGATTATGGTGTTGGGTAGGACCTTTACATTTTCCAATGTCTCAAGGAATGCAGAGTGAGCATCTTGGGACATGGTGGGCAATCTATAACTGGCTACGACTTGAAATGTGGTTTTGCCTGCTGATAGTTGTGCATGGATGATCTCTGGGGCATCATGCTGCGCTACTAACCTGGAGATATGGGTATCCTTGATGAATATGGATAAACCTCCGCCCTTTCTACGGCGATCCGGTAACTGAGGCCGGAAGGTATGATATGAATTGTAACCTGGCAGTGCTGGGATGCTCTCGAGCCTTGAACCAGGTTTCCGTCACTGCACAAACATCGATTTTCTCCATGCCGAGGAGAGCCTCGAGTGTGTGCATTTTGAGGTTGAGACTTCTGGCATTGAGTAGCATTACCCTTAGTTTTTGGTTACCTGTGCTGGTTACAGTGTTTGGTTTGTCCTTTGCGCCTTGCCTAAAAAAGGCACTATGGGGACAGCAAGAGCCTTGGCCAGTATTCGAAAACCTAGGGGTGACTGGTGCAATCCATCTCTGGCAAAACAGCGAGGCTTGTCTATCATGTCATCCCAGGCAGACAGACACTGGATCCCCTTAGAATGACACCAGAAGCTTAGCCAGTTGTTGAAATTGATCATTTTGTCTTTGTATTGTGGTATCATTCTAGGTGAAGGTAGTATGCTACTCAACATCAGGGTCATACCAGCTTGGGCTACATGATCAGAGAGCTCCTCAATATCTCTTCATGTAGTCCAGGGAGGCACATCTTAGATCATTCACACCAACATGTACAATGACAGTGTCATACTTGTACTTGTTCTGGAGTGACCCAAGTGCCTGCGTTATGTGGCGGATCCGAGCACCCGACAGGCAGCTGACAGTAACCTTCGCCTTGTTCAGCCTGGTGAGTGGAACATCCGTGTGCCTTACTATAGAGTCTCCTATTACTAGCGTGTTAGGTATGGTGTTTTGCCTTAAGGGCTGTTGTGAGGCACACTGCTGAGGTGAATTATGCGTTTTCTGACTTGTGTTTGGGGGTGCAGGTTGCTTGCTTGTCTGCTTTGGAGGGCACGGTTTCTTTTTCAGATTGGTACCTAGTGCCTCCGAATATGTTTTTGTGTATTTATGTGTATGTTTTGCCGGTGCTTGTTTTGTAGATTCACGTGCGACAGGTGGTGTGATGCAAGTGTGTCCCTTATCCTCTTGACTGTCTGTTACAGTCATGGGTTGAGCGCGCTTAGCCTCCAGTCTGGCTGTGTATTTGCATCTCTCACAAGTGTTTGTGTCTAGAGGTAAGAGGAGAGGGTTGTTTGTATACATGAGGCAGTTGTGACATTGCCTCAGGATGCCCAATTCCACCAGATGAACTGGAGAGTACACCTGAAGCCGACCTCTGTTATATATCAGTATAGTGTCCCTAAGACAAGCTGTAGCTATAATATACCCATATAGTGTCCCCAAGACAAGCTGTAGCTATAATATACCCATATAGTGTCCCTAAGATAAGCTGTAGCTATAATATACCCATTTAGTGTCCCTAACACAAGCCTTTAGCTATAATATACCCGTATAGTGTCCCTAACACAAGCTGAAGCTATAAATATATCAGTATATAGTGTCCCTAACACAAGCTGTAGCAATAAATACATCAGTTTATAGTGTCCCTAACACTAGCATTTAGCTATAAAAATATCAGTATAGTGTCCCTAACACAAGCTGTAGCTATCAATATAATGACCCTAACACAAGCCTGTAGCTATAAATATATCAGTATACAGTGTCCCTAACACAATCCTTTAGCTATAAATACAGCAGTATAGTGTCTCTAACACAAGCAGCAGCTATAAACATATCAGTACAGTGTCCCTAACACAAGCCGTAGCTATAAATATACGAGTACAGTGTCCCTAACACAAGCCTTAAGCTATAAATATATCAGTATAGTGTCCCAAACACAAGCTGCAGCTATAAATATATCAGTATATAGTGTCCTAACACAAGCCTTTAGCTATAAATATATCAGTATAGTGTCCCTAAAACAAGCTGTAGCTATAAATAGATCAGTAGTGTCCCTAACACAAGCCTGTAGCTATAATTATATCAGTATATAAATGTCCCTAACACAATCGGTAGCTATAAATATATCAACATTAGACAGAGGCACAGTAAACTAAACCTTAAAAAGGGCACAGTATACTCAAATCAAGGGGTGGCGTAAGCCATACAGAATCGGGCTAGGCTTATAATTGCCTCAGGGCAGACAGCCTAGTATGAACCTAGTGTCCTTAACACAAGCCTTTACCTATAAATATATCAGTATAGTGTTCCTAACACAAGCCTTTACCTATAAATATATCAGTATAGTGTTCCTAACACAAGCCTTTAGCTATAAATATATCAGTATAGTGTCCCTAACACAAGCTGTAAACTATAAAGATACAAGTATAGTGACCTTAACACAACCTGTAGCTATAAATACATCACTATAGTGTCCAAAACACGAGCTGCAGCTATAAATATATCAGTAAAGTGTCCCTAAAACAAGCTGTAGCTATAAATATATCAGTACAGTGACAAGTAACACAAGCCTTTAGCTATAAATATATCAGTATATAGTGTCCCAAACACAAGCTGTAGCTATAAATATATCAGTATATAGTGTCCCTAACACAAGCTGTAGCAATAAATACATCAGTTTATAGTATCCCTAATACTAGCATTTAGCTATAAATATATCAGTATAGTGTCCCTAACACAAGCTGTAACTATAAATATATCAGTATACAGTGTCCCTAACACACGCCTTTAGCTATAAATATATCAGTATACAGTGTCCCTAACACAAGCAGCAGCTATAAGTATATCAGTATAGTGTCCCTAACATAAGCCGTAGCTATAATATACCTGTAAATTGTCCCTAACACAAGCTGTAGCTATAAATAGATCAGTACAGTGTCCCTAACACAAGCTGTAGCTAAAAATATATCGGTATAGTGTCCATAACACAAGCCTTTAGTTATAAATATATCAGTATATAGTGTCCCTAACACAAGCTGTAGCTATAAATATATCAGTATGTCGTGTCCCTAACACAAGCCTTTAGCTATAAATATATCAGTATATAGTGTCCCTAACAGAAGCTGTGATTATAATATACCAGTATAGTGTCCCTAACAGAAGCTGTAGCTATAAATATATCAGTATGTCCCTAACACAACCTGTAGCTATAAATATATCAGTAGAGAGTCCATAACACAAGCCTTTAGCTATAAATGTATCAGTGTAGTGTCTCTAACACAAGCTGTAGCTATAAATGTATCAGTATATAGTGTCCCCAACACAAGCCTTTAGCTACAAATATATATCAGTATAGTGTCCCTAACACAAGCCTTTAGCTATCAATATACTAGCATAGGGTCCGTAACACAAGCCTTTAGAGATATACAAGTACAGTGTCCCTAACACAAACTGTAGCTATAATATATCCATATAGTGTCCCTAACACAAGCTGTAACTATAACTATATCAGTATAGTGTCCGTAACACAAGCCTTTAGCTATAAATATATCAGTATATTGTCCCTAATACAAGCTGTAACTACAAATGTATCAGTATAGTGTCCTTAACACAAGCTGTAGCTATAAATATATCAGTACATAATGTCCCTAACACAAGCCTTTAGCTATAAATATATCACTATAGTGTCCCCAACACATGCGGCAGCTATAAATATATCAGTAAATAGTGTTCCTAACACAAGCTGTAGCTATAAGTACATCACTATAGTGTCCAAAACACGAGCTGTAGCTATAAATATATCAGTAAAGTGTCCCTAAAACAAGCTGTAGCTATAAATATATCAGTACATTGACAAGTAACACAAGCCTTTAGCTATAAATATATCAGTATATAGTGTCCCAAACACAAGCTGTAGCTATAAATATATCAGTATATAGTGTCCCTAACACAAGCTGTAGCAATAAATGCATCAGTTTATAGTATCCCTAATACTAGCATTTAGCTATAAATATATCAGTAAAGTGTCCCTAAAACAAGCTGTAGCTATAAATATATCAGTATAGTGACCTTAAAACAAGTTGTAGCTATAAATATATCAGTATAGTGACCCTAACACAAGATATAGCTATAAATATATCAGTATAGTGTTCCTAACACAAGCCTTTAGCTATAAATATATCAGTATAGTGTTCCTAACACAAGCCTTTAGCTATAAATATATCAGTATAGTGTCCCTAACACAAGCCTTTAGCTATAAATATATCAGTATACAATGTCCGTAACACAAGCTGTAGGTATACATATATCAGTATAGTGTCCCCAACACAAGCCTTTAGCTATAAATATATCAGTTTAGTGTCCCTAACACAAGCTGTAGCTATAAATATATCAGTATAGTGACCCTAACACAATATGTAGCTATAATTATATCAGTATAGCGACCCTAACACAATATGTAGCTATAATTATATCAGTATAGTGTCCCTAACATAAGCTGTAGCTATTATTATATCAGTATAGTGTCCCTAACACAAGCTGTAGCTATAAATATATCCCTATAATGCCCCTAACACAAGCTTTTAGCTATAAATATATCAGTATACAGTGTCCCTAACACAACCCTTCAGCTATAAATATATCAGTGTAGTGTCCCTAACACAAGCTGTAGCTATAAATAGATCAGAAGTATAGTGTCCCTAATACAAGCTGTAGCTATAAATATATCAGAAAATAAATGTCCCTAACACAAGCTGTACCTGTATATATAGTTTCCCTAACACAAGCTGTAGCTATAAATATATCAGTATAGTGTCCCAAACACAAGCTGCAGCTATAAATATATCAGTATATAGTGTGCTAACACAAGCTGTAGCTATAAATATATCAGTATATAGTGTCCCTAACACAAGCCTTTAGCTATAATTACATCAGTATATAATGTCCCTAACACAAGTGGTAGCTATAAAGATATCAATATAGTGTCCCTAACACAAGCCTTTAGCTATAAATATAATCAGTACAGTGTTCCTAACAGAAGCCTTTAGCTATCCCTAACACAAGCTCTAGCTATAAATATATCAGTACAGTGTTCATAACACAAGCTGTAGCTATAAATATATCACTAGTGTCCCCAACACATGCGGTAGCTATAAATATATCAGTATAGAGTGTTCCTAACACAAGCCTTTAGCTATAAATATATCAATATAGTGTCCCTAACACAAGCCTTTAGCTTTAAAATACCCATAACATATTCCTAACACCAGCTGTAGCTATAAAAATATATCAGTATAGTGTCCCTAACACAAGCCTTTAGCTGTAAATATATCAGTAGAGAGTGTCCCTAACACAAGCCTTTAGCTGTAAATATATCAGTAGAGAGTGTCCCTAACACAAGCTGTGGTTATAATTTATCAGTATGTCCCTAGATAAGGTGAGGAATAGCATAGCATAGCTTAGAATACACTATGTAGAAGGATTGCAATTTTTGTCTAGCCAGGAGTTGAGCTGGAACACAGCTATTGACATTTGAAAGATTTCACCTGACATATTTGTTTAAAGGTAAGGGGGGGGTAGAATTCCAGATTTTAAAGACTTAGGATGAACAGAGACAGACAGAGAGAATAAGGCCTCACTTGCAACTTCACAGTATGGTTTGGATGCTGCAGTTAAAGAAAGGAAGGCGCTACAAAGAGTGGTGAGGGTTGCAGAAAAGGTAACAGGTTCCAGTCTTCCATCAATCAGCATGTTTTCCTGCAAGAAGCACCCAAAGGCCACCAAAATAATACAGGGCAACACACATCCTATGCATGGACCGTTAAAGCATCTGGCATCAAGCAAGAGATATTGCAGCATCCACTGCAGGACTGCAAGATTCAGTAACAGCTTCTACCCTACAGTGAGGATACTCTAGTCCCAGGGTTCTGGACACAAAAGTCAATTTGTATATATTTATCCAATATAGACTTACATATATTACAAATAACTGCAATATTTACTTATTGCATCCATAGTCAGTATTATTTAACTCACTCAAGTGCAACATTAGACAAATAACTTATGCACATAGGGTAGCTAATTTAACTCGGGGGGGGGGTATTCCTTTTATATACAAGTACTGGCAAATGTCTCTGCTCTGTGTGTATTGGGAGTAGTACCGTATTTGCTGGGTATGTTTTTTCCTCTACTTGTGTGTGTTGTTTCACTTTCCTTTGTAATGTCAAGAATTTAGCTGAACCACAAAATGTCATTCAGGCTACACGTGTCTACTTCGAAATGACAATAAAGTTTACGTTGACATTTTCTAGTAATTTCTTTTTGGCAGCCACCAAACTTACAGTTAACAACACGCTCTTAATATGTCTTGGCAATTCAGATCCTGTATCCCAGCTCAAAAAAATCATTGCCTTAGCTACACCAATTTGTGCACCCAGCATCTCCGACAGAGCAGTCTGCAGGGGGATCTTTAAAGTCTGCCAGCTCATTACATCCCCATAACATATGTTCCCAGTTACCTCTTCTTCCCCATCACAGCTCCTACATTTGCCATCTACCTTAGGAAAAAGTCTTTGGAGTCTGCTTAGAGTACATAAAAATATCTATGCAAACACTTGCAAGCTAAAATCCTTAATCTTCTAGGCTTCAATGCATATTTGTAAGCCATACACGTCGTCCTATTGTTTCCTTGTGAATTGCATATCTAACCTCTCTTCACAATCTTTTCTAACCCTCTCTGGTGAATTCCTATTGTTACTGCGCTGTGTTTGACATACCCAGTAATTATCCCTTATTTTAACAGCAGTTTCTGGTTTACATTCAGTTAACATCACTACCAGAGCAGGTCTTTCACTTAAGATTTCCCTATCCCATTTCTCTTTGTCTAAACTGAGGACACCAATTACTGATAGGGGAAGGCAGTCTCTAGCCTGTAATCCAAAACATCTTCATGCCATTCTATTACCTTTCCCTCGCTAGATATTTGCTCCAAATACCTTTGCCACTTTTCACCAGTAAATTATAGCCTCCTCTTGCCCATTCTCTGTAGCCCTAAACACAGTGGTCCTTATATGCAAAATCTCTTTTCTCATGTTGGTTTACTTCTAAGAATACTTTCTACTACTTTAAGAATAAAATATTGTGTGTGGCTTATTATTCGCCTTAAGGATCTACATCCAAAATCTTACTCTTCCCTTATTTCTTGAATTACCCCCTTGCTTCATCATCATCCTTTTCCACTTTGAATTGACGCTTTCTGCTTGTGTTATGTACATGAGCCTCAACTGTGTAGCTATAAAATATTCATTCGAATCAGTTAATCCTAATCCACATTGTTCTATTGGACAGATCAATTTATGCCACTTGACACCTGCCCTTTATCTCAATTCTTTATTAAAATTACCGACCACAACTTCTCCTTTGGTTGATAAAAACATGCTTAACCTGTATATAAAACTAAAAGGACTAAACATTTCCACTGCTTGCATCTTGTTAACCATATCCATAGACAACACTTTCAGTTTCTCAGTTTAGGTATTATCTTTTGTTTAGTCCCTTCCCACATTTCCTTAGCTACCATACCAAACTGCTTTTTAATCCATACTCCTAAATATTTATTTTATCATGTCCCCATAAATATGGGCACTGCTGGACCAAGTCATGTGTGGGTACACAGTTTGCAGCTATAGCCTTTGCTTTATTTTCATTAATTTTATATATTTTGAAAAACACATGAAACTGTCTCAAGATGTAACAAAATGCTGAGATGTCCTTTTCTGGTGTTATCGTGTAGCCAAACCAAATATTACCTTACATTTCTTAGTCCCTTATTTTCTTTGACAGTGGCTCTAAAAATAAAGCAAATATCAAAGAGGAAAGAGAACACCCTTATCTGCTTCCTCTCTTCAGACACTGTGTCAGAAAGAAACCCTCCCACTTACATTTTTGCCTTCAATCCCTCATATATCTTCCAAACTTTGTTATTGTATCAGGCAATATAAATGCTCCCAATGCCCTACTCATAAAAAACCCTATTATACCATGACCCCCCATTAATATTCCAAAACGTGCACGCTGATTGGCCAGCGTGCAAGTTGTAAATCGACTTATACTAATGGAAAAAGGTCCGGTCACCCGGACTTTTTCTATTAGTACAAGTCTTTTTTAAAACACTGTCTCGCTATGTTAAAGGAGTTTAACATAGCGACACAGGTTTAAAAAAAGCAACGGAGATCTCAGTTGCTTTTTTTTAAAGTTGTCTCGCTATGTTAAACTCCTTTAACATAGCGACAGTGTGTAAAAAGCAACGGAGATCTTGCTTTCTCCGTTGCTTTTTTTTTTAAACCTGTCTCGCTATGTTAAATGGGTTTAACATAGCGAGACAGCTTTAAAATAAGCAACGGAAATCTCCGTTGCTTATTTTAAAGCTGTCTCGCTATGTTAAACCCATTTAACATAGCGAAACAGTTTGTAAAAAGCAACGGAGATCTTGCTTTCTCCGTTGCTTTTTACAAACTGTCTCGCTATGTTAAAGGAGTTTAACATAGCAAAACAGTAAAAAGCAACGGAGATCTTGCTTTCACCGTTGCTTTTGCCCACAGCTCTGATGTACTGCGTAGGCATACACATGTGCAGTACATCAGAACTGCCGCGGAATACCAGACAGCTGCAGAAGGGCAGCAAGGAGGCATTATACAATGCCACTATTTAAGAAAAGTAATTTTTTTTCCTTAAATAATGTCATTGTATAATAGCAATAACCCACTTCTGGGTGTGGGTAATGCTGGATTTACCCACAGTTGGCTTGGTATGGTCGCCCTCGGGACCAAACCATGCCAACCGTGGGTAAATCCAGCATTACCCACACCCAAGCGTGGGTTATTGCTATAGTAACTTAGTCAAATGCTTTCTCTGCATCAAGAACTTGCAACAGCAGTGGTATTTTCTTACATTCTACTTCCCTCTGGATCATCACTGTTCTATTCTATTAATCTTGTCAAATGTTTGCCTTCCCTCCACAAAACCTCACTGAAGCATATCAATTAATTTTGGCAACACCTTTGCCATTCTTTTAACTATTACAGACAAAAATACTTTATAATTATGGTTTAAAATTGAAATAGGCCTATATGACACAGATTCTGACAGGTCTTTACAGTCCTTGGGTATTAAAGCCACCACAGCTTTTACAGCATGCTGGCACTTCCCCGAACTCTTTTTAAACTACTGTTAAATAAAACCATCCAGATCTTTATCACTTTCTTCCCTCTTAGCTTTCAAACTTCCACAGGAATACCATCTATTCCTGGAGACTTTCCTGAAGACTGACTGTACGTCATCATTTTTCTCTCATCTCCTCCTATCTTAACCGTTAACTGCTCAGCCTCATCTACCTCTAACCTTGGCATGCTCGTCTTTCATAAATATTTCACTTTGTACTCTTTCTTATTTTCCACATTTCTCTGCTTTATACAAACTTTCATAAAATTTCCCAACTGTGTATGTTTCTCTTAGTAGCAAAACTTCATCAGAAACATGGCAGCCATTTTGTTATGAGGTTTAAATAGCCTCAAAGATACCAAAACTCTAAGTATTTAAAGGTACACACAAAAAACTTGCTAACTTATAAAAGCATTATACATACCAAAAACATCAGAATAAAAAAACAGCATAAAAAATAATAATCAATACATTTAATAGGTATCAAAATATTGTTACAAATATTACAAAATCAAGCAACTATAATCAGATGAAACAGTCAGATAAAGTAATTATACTCTGGCAGCTTTGATTTGTAACAAGGGCTTAATGGAAATAACATCATTAATGTCTGGTGGGTTACAGGCGTTAAGTAACAGTTAACAGAACACTTTTTTGTTGAAGAATTACTTGACAGTCACCTCCTCTATTACAAGGTGCAACTTTTTCAATAATACTAAATGCAAACTTTTAAAAATCACAACATAAAATGGAGTGTTTAAATAAGGCATTAGCTACAAGCACTTCACAGATCACATAGTTGTATTAGTAAATTCTATTCCGCAAAGCTCCTACTGTCTTGCCAACATAAAATGCCAGACAAGAGGAACAAAAAGCTATGTATGTTATGTCCTTTGTATTACAATGTGTCCCTTCACTAGAAGCAATCTGGGGTAGCCAGACACTGAGAAATATCTTCCCTGTAAAACATATCTACATTGCTTACAAGTCCCCCAACATTTCATGCCCCAATTTTTATTTTGTACATTTTGTATGTCGTTTTTCCCCCCAAAAAAAACAGCCTGTAAAAGTATTACTGTTCTTGTACACAAACTTTGGCTGGTGCCCCAACTGGTCAAGCAGCTCAAAAGCACCAAATACTGTCTTCCAATGACATAACTTTATTTTAGAGAAGTTGTTTCAGCATTATATTGAATGAAAAACCCGAGATGAATCAGCATTCTTAGTATTCATGTTAACAATCAAATCCTCAACTCAAGTAAGGGACCGTATTTTATACATCTAACTTCAAGAATCCAGTTTTGAGATACCCCAATGACGACAAGGGGTACCCACGATCAATGAACTAAGTACAGAGTTTACACAAATAACACAAACCAGGTTGTGGATAGGATAAGTGAGCTGTTGGTAAAATGAAAGTTCCAAAATATTCCACAACACATCCAACAGAACAGCCAATGTTACAGGAAGCCATGAATCAAAGTCCAAGATAAAAACAGGTCAATCTTTATTCTAAGAGGTAAGCGCTTTCATAGTGAAACCACCACTTCATCAGACCATAACATAACAACCATTACTCCTGTAACACACACACACACACATATATATATATATATCAACCAATCAGGCAGTAGCCAATAATAACTAGCCATCAATTATCAGAATTTAACTTTGTTAAAGGTATACCATCCTAAGGTTATAACAAAATGTATGAAAAAAACATTCCATATATAAAAAGTATTTCTAGCTTATATATGTGCATGGAAAATCTCATTTAAAAACATAAATGAAACATATTTAACATATCTATAGATGCATTATGCATATATCTAAAGAATTTTTTTCTTTAGAATAATTTATAAAGAAATAATCATTTTTTTAAAAAATCATTTAAAAATTGTAATTTAAAAAGTTCTGTTCTTAAGCACTGGTTTCAGGGGGATTCTATATCATTTAATCCCCTCCCCCTATCAGCCTTTAGTCTGATGATCCATCTAGTCTCTGAAGTTTCTGTTTGGTTCAGTACGTCTCCACTTCTCTCATTCTCCCATATTTTCTCAATAACTAAAAATCTAAAATTATGTGTTTGTCCTTCAAGGTTAACATGCTTCGCCAATGCGTTGGTAAGAGTGCCCTTCCTAATATTGTTTAGATATTCCCTTATCCTGTACCTGAATTTCCTGTTGGTTTTCCCCAACGTAATATGCTGAGCAGATGTTGCATATTGCCATACACACAATATTCTCTGTTACAATCTGCCATTACTCGAAGGGATATCATGCGCCCTGTATCAGGATGTTTAAAACAATTACTGGTATCTATGTATTTACACGGATTACATTTTTTACATGGTGTTGAAAGCAGTGCTTAAGAACAGAAAATGTTTTAAATGACAACTTTTAAATGATGATTTTTTTTAAAAAATGATGACTTCTTTATAAATTATTCTAAAGAAAAATTTATTTAGATAAATGCATAATGAATATATAGATGTTATTTATGTTTCATTTATGTTTTAAATGAGATTTTCCATGCACATATACAAGCTAGAAATGCTTTTTATATATGGAATTTTTTATTTCATACATTTTGTTATGACCCAAGGATGATGTACCTTTAACAAAGTTAAATTCTGATAATTGATGGATAGTTATTATTGGCTACTGCCTGATTGGTTGACATATATATTTACAGGAGTAATGGTAATGTTATGGTCTGATGAAGTGGTGGTTTCACTATGAAAGCGCTTACCTCTTGGAATAAAGATTGACCTGTTTGGTTTTATCTTGGACTTGGACTCGTGAATTCCTGTAACATTGGTCGTTCTGTTGGATGTGTTGTGAAAGTACAGCGTTTATCAATCTCTTGTTTAAACACAAAGTTGTCTCAAATCAACCTACTGAGTCTAATAAACTGTCCTTTAACAGTATTTTTTTGCAACCGATGGTGGTGACTGGTAAAATGTACAAAGCGTCTGAAAAAGTTGCTTTTCTAAATAACCTAGTCAAACCTTCTTTCACATAAACTACCTAGACATTACTCTATATACAAAATGTAAATCGTACTATTACTGTTCTGACAGGAAAAAGTACAAGAAATCAAAAGAACAATTCAAAAAGTCAATAAATTCTTGCAGCTTGGTAAGGTTCCCTTTCCAAAGAATAAATATATTATCCAGGTACCTCCTAAAAACTTCAAACTTGGAAAAGAGGGGTGAAAGTAATATTTTCGCAGTTAAAACAATACCATAAAAACATTTCCGCAAAAACAGAGGCAGAGGGTACCCCCATCGCAACACCCCTGTTATAGTATTCCCCTCAAAAAATACAAAGTTGTTTTTAAGCACCAGTTCCATACATCAAAAAAGGAAAGTAATCTCAGCCTCGTCAAGGTTGTTACCCTTAGCCATGGCACCCAGGAACAATTCCAAATCTTCATCAAGTGGGAAAACAGTAAACAAGTCTTTTAATATCAATTGTCACAAAAGACAGAAGGTAAAAATTTCAAATCTGCAATAGACTGAAGAAAGTGCCAGGAGTCTTTTAATAAATGCCTTTTTTTTCCCTACTGAAAATATTTTAACTTAAAATCAACCATTTTAGCCAGTGTTTCAGTATTTTGGTTTTAAGAACAACTTTTTATCTTTAGAGCAGGAATACTATAAGCAACACATGGGTGTTGCGATGGTGGCATTTTACGCCAGCAAGACAGTAGGACCTTTGCGAAATAGAATTTGCCAACACAGCTATGCAATCAGCAAAAGGCTTGTAGCTAATGCCTTAGTGATTTTAAAAACTCTGCATTTAGTATTCTTGAAAAAGTTACATCTAGTAATACAGGGGGTGACTGGAAATAAGTCTTCAACAAAGAAGTGTTCTGGTAACTGTTCCTTAATGCCTGTAACTCACAAGGCATTAAAGGACAACCGCGCCCTCAGACTCAAAAAACATGTTTATTTCATCGTGGTTTGGTGTTTTCTACATTTTGACACCACTCTGGGACTATTTACAGGTTTTTAGATATTTTTATACATAGAGTCTAGCCACATGGGGTATGGCATATTGAAGGAATTCCAAAAGTTTAGTCTGCCTCTATGCATCCCAGTATGCACTGTTAGTCTCAAAAAAATTGCATCACATCTACCACCATTTCCCTAGAGCTCCTGTCACTGCACTCATTTACAGGAATTCAATGCGGTTTTGTAAACACCTACTTTTGGTTGACATTTTATCCTTTTTCAATGACTACTTCAAACCCAAGCAGTCCAAATGCCACAGAACAGAACTGAAAAGTGCTGTTATTGCTGTTTCTTGCTAGAAATACTAACTTGAATTCAGGCTTGACAAAAGAAATCTAGTTCTTCAAGGCAAGTCCCCTCCCGTTTCACACCTACCTTCCCTGGTTGTCAAAGAGCTAAGGGTAATTTGAGCAATTATCTGCATGTGACTGACAGCTCACAGCAGGTGACCAGACTAATGTACTGTTTGCTTCTCACAGCCTTTCCTTCCTTACAGTAGGGCACTTTTTTTGTTGCACTCCACCTGTCAAATTTAGATCCAAGATTTATAGCACTGGAAAGAGTCACTTCTTTGCAAATCAAACTCACGTTTTTTTTTCCTTGCACTGTGGTTAAATAGCTAACAAATTACAGACTTAAAAAAAAAGATTTATTTCAAGGACTTGCATGACAGCAGTTGCATGTTTTTTTTTTAAGTGGTAATTTAAGAAAATTACAGTCTCTCATACTTCATGTAATCTTATGCAGCGTTCTCTATTAATTGTGATAAACATCTGCTTCCTATGTAAAAAGATGCCATGTCTATGCATGGTCAGTTTTTTTTTTTTTTAATTACGCAGCTGTTATTGTACTTTTGCCTGTACTTCCTTCACGGTGCTTTGTCACATTAGTAGGGCTTTTCAGAAAATTGATTTTAGTTTGACATTTTTGCTCTAACATTTCCAGGAATGGAACACACACACTCACACAGGGCCCCCCCCTGTGTGCACACACACACAGCCCCCCCCCGTGCACGCACACACACACACACAGGGCCCCCCCCGCGTGCACACACATACACAAAAAGCTGGAGAAGATGCAAGCAATGCAAACTTTCCTCAAATCCCTCAGATAAATGCAGTAGACAGGGTACACAGACAGAAAAGGAGTACCACACAGCAAGATTTGAGATTGAAGTTCGTAAAAGAAGGGTGAATTACAGGCTAACACAGGCAGTGAACAGAAAAAATTGCAAGAACTATAACAAAGCCTCCACAAACACCAGAAACAATCACGCGCCAGTCAGATGAGCAGTATAATAAACACAAAGAATGAAGTTTTGTTTGTTGATGTGGAGAACAGAATACAGACACAAACTCAGGAACAGATTACTGATGCCACAAAACACAACAGTGACCAAACAGTCTAATAAAAAATACATGGAGCAAACTATACATTAAATATTAAGTGCTTGCATCTAAACACAGCATGCTTGGACGATACATTAAATATTAAGCGCCTGCACCTGAACAAGGCTTGGTCAGGCAATACATTAAATATTAAGCGCTTGCACCTAAACGAGGCTTGCTCGTTTCCGTTTACTGAGCAAGTTACACTGGACACAGAAATAAACAGGTAAAATCCAGTAATGCATGACATAAGTGAATACAACACAGTTATTTATAAACTAAAACTTATTTTATCTCACTTACCTAAATGTAAAAAGCAATCGTACCCTTCACTTCCAGTTTGTGTACCAATTTTCTTTTGAACTTCTGCCCTTGACCTGTCAAGGTTCTCGCTCTCCCTCTCTCTGTACAAGAGATGGAAGATGCAGATTATATTCCGTGGGTTCTAAGATCTCCGGCAATGGTGGCTTTGGCCATGAAATAAGAGACACTTGCTTTTTAGGGAGAAAACTATGGCAAGTCTCAGTGTTAGTCCCACTATTAAAGACCAATAATGTCACATTATCAACAAAGGCCCCAGTAATAAAATCTATGGCCTTCCCAGTAATAAACGTCTGGGATAAAGCTTTATCCTGGAAAACAAAAAGATTCTGAATTGTGATGCTACAAAAAATTAAGATTCTGTGGACTAAAAAAAGATCAAACCAGCCAATAATTAAGGAAACTAATCTAGACTGCTTACATCTGACAGTAAAAGAAAACAAGTTCAAATACTTTGGTCATAAAACAGACACCGGATTCACTGAAGAAAACAGTGATTCTGGAAGAGACTGAAGGTAAAAAAATAAAGGGTCATAAGAGGCTAGCACAAAAAACAGACAAATTACAAAAACTTGAAGAAGCTGTTGCAAGACAAGCTTAGTGCATCTGATAACCTTGAGGTCACAGAGAATCAGACTTGAATAAATCTAAGTTTACATAAGGTTTCATAATGATAAAAACAGGAAGGTGACACAATAACAGAGTGCAATTATGTTACAAGACCAGCTGACATTTACGAATAGTGTCTGAAGTGACTAAGAAGCTTAAAAATCTCACAGCTTGAATAAGTGTATTCTAAATGTACTTAATAAGGAATTCTGAAACAGGTGGAGAACAGACTAGCAGCTCCTAACAGTCTTTTGTTTTTCTTTGAAGATATTTACATAAAAACCCAAATTCAACACTTGGGCTAGAACAAAAAAGACATTCATGCTACAGTACTGACTGTACTGAAACCACAAAGGAGCCTGAAGAGAGCAACACTGAAGTGATTAAAATAAGGAGTTGCCATTGCAGCAGTACAATGCCGTCTCACGTTACTCACAAACCTGGAACACAGAACAGTGCTACGCCCACAGCCGTGTGGAATGCCCGCAGGGACCGATAGCTGGGGAAAGGCAATACTACCCCATTACAACCTGATACACCCCCCCCCCTTTCAAGGTAGCGGTAGAACTACAGGGCAGTATTAGCAGATAACCCAACTGTAGACATTCTACTTAGAAGAGCTAGAGACTGTCACCTATATGTAATAAAGCATTATCTGCAAAAACTTACAAATACAGAAGTATCACCATAAATCCCACGAAGAAATGCTTACTATGCAGAGTAGCAGACATTCAATGTTATAAAGTAACATTATACATGACTATACATACACCACAAGAGAACGCACTGACCAAATTCATGGAGGGATTTCTGACCGTGTGAGCTCAAAATAAAAATGCATGACAATCCTTCATTAGTTTGCTACAGTTAAACATTAACCCACAAAAGAATCCAACAGGAACCGGTCTACCCTTTGCAACACAAGTTACTTAGTTTTACATACAATTTGCCTACTTTAGGCGGCATACTAAGCGAAAACCCATGCAGATGCCCTGCAAAGTTCCTGCAGAGGATACTGGCCTGTATGCTGCACGGTAACCCTAGTATTAAACATCTATACTGCAGTTTCACTTTTTCTCTGCTCTTACTTTCATGTACCACTCCATGAGTCAATCCAGTATTCTTAGATGCAGAACAATTCCCATTGCATCAGCATTTGGTAACAGCACAATAACCAGAAGTCAATCCAGTATTCTAAGATGCAGAATAAATTCCCATTGCATCAGCATTTGGTACGAGCACAACAACCAGAAGTCAATCCAGTATTCTAAGATGCAGAATAATTCCCATCGCATCAGCATTTGGTACGAGCACAACAACCAGAAGTCAATCCAGTATTCTAAGATGCAGAATAATTCCCATCACATCAGCATTTGGTAATAGCACAATAACCAGAAGTCAATCCAGTATTCTAACATGCAGAATCGCATTTGGTGATGGCTCACTAACCGGAAGTCAATCAAGTATTCTAAGATGCAGAATAATTCCCATCACATCAGCATTTGGTAATGGCACAAATACAGTGAGTCAATCCAGTATTCTAAGATGCAAAATAATTTCCATCGCAACAGCACAATGATGATACCCAATAAGGAAGAAAGGTGAACTCTCCCACAATGACAAGTGTCTTGTGAAACTGTGGCACAATGTCATATGCTTATGCTTCGAATGGAAAACTTCTTTATACCAGTAACATACTGCTTATTGTCCAAAAATTCTTTAGTAACTTTTATTTTTTTTCTCCATTTCCACTTACTTCACTGTTACAGATGATAAATATCTCACCAGTTTTTCTATTCAAATCTCACAATGTTTCCAAAAGGAATTTGTCTAAGCCTGCAAGACACAGATTAAACAAAAACAAAATTCTGCAGTTTTCATTGCTGGTCTCCAATCACTATTTTAAAACCACACACACTGTTTTGCTGAGATCAGTAAACTGCTAAAAATAGTTACAGTGGAACCCATTTTTCCAAGGAGTTGTTAGTTGCTGGGAATATATTTAAATGAAGAAAAAGAGTAAGTTACACTGAAACATTATGTAAACAAAACAGCAAATATTTTTTTCCAGAGAACTGTTGCTTTTATCAAAATAACTCCCAAATTAAGCACTTTAACAATTGCAGGCAGTCGTTTGCCTTTCTGGATCTTTGAACTGACAACTGTTGCTCACCACTGAATGAGCCAAGCTGACAACTTTCAGACCTAGCAAAAGTGAGGGAAGGGACAATGGAGGAACTTTAAGGATTATAGCTTTGGAGGTTTAGCAAAGCATTCTCTTTTTATTTTCCTGCACTGAAGAAAAGAATGGAAATACAACATTTAAGGTTTTTACAAGCTTAGTGTAAACATACCAAAACAATTCACTTGAAAACAAGTACTAATTGTGCTTTAATAGGCAACTTAAAGTACCAGCATTGCAGTTACATGAAGGGAAAACAAGATCATCACTTAAGAAACAGGTTGAGGCACATTACACAAACTCACTTCGTTCTGAAGGGCGTACAACAGAGTCTGTAAAGAAAAATCACATCAGTATGGTAACTCCAAGAAGGATATTTTATGGTTTAGGACACTAAACCATAAAATGACTCTGATGCATTAGCAGTGTACAGATATTAGAATATGATGACTATTACACATGTTTTCAGTTCTAAGGTGGAAGTTTCCTTTACACCAAACAAAACTAATGATTAATATGTTGTGTATTATATTTTCAAATGTCTACGACCCGACGTTATAGTGTATTCTAAAAATATCATCCTACACATTTGCTATTATTTTTTTTTTTGTGTGCTGGCAGAAGAGAGTCTATGGAAGGGCTCAGTTCACCCCCATTAATTATAAAAACACAAGACTCTACATATACCTATTATGATTTCCTGCACTATGAGTTGTGCATCTGCTTAAACTTTCTTAAAAATCAAATACAGCTAAAATATGAATACAGTTTTGTACCTTCAGTTTAAGTGAAGCACAAATTTAACAAAAAATAAATAAATAAAGATTCTCCAGTCAAGAGAGTGCAGCTTGACCTTAGATTAATTACTGCATGTTTACAAGTGCCACTGTGCTAAACATTACTCTCTCCGTGCAAACAATAAAAGTGGGTAAAAAACACCTGGCAAACTTGCTTTTCCCTTTCACAGTTTAGAAAAGAAAAATACATTTGTTTTGTAGCTGGACATTTTATTTTCTAGAACTAAGATATCAGTTTAACATTCTGAATCATTCTACGTGTTCCTTATAAACAGCTGGCATGGTCATAAAATGGGATCAAAGATGCTACATATAGCAAGAAAGTCACGACACAAGGTAAATGAAATTCAGTGGGAAGAGGACAGAAGCAAAACTTTTAAAAAATAAAAAATACACAAAAAAATGGGAATTGTGGGAACAACACACACTATTATGTTTTGGAGAACGAATGAGTTTTAACGGAAGGCAGGAATTGAACAAGTTATGTAAAGCTCGACTGACAATTACTGTGCAGAAGATCATATGTGACGTATAATGTTTGCAACTGAAAATATGTCAGTTTGTTTTGTTTTCATTTATATGAACATATGACCATGTCATACGGGATTTTGTTTTAATATAAAAAAATAATTTTCTTTTGTGATAATCTTTGGAACAATATGCTTAAACACTCTACATTTTGAGGGGATAAAATCAGCTCACATTGATGGTAATTTGTTGCTAAGTTATACAACCAAACTACATTTTCTACATCAAAAAATGCAGATTCTAAATGTTTTAATTTAACTCATTTAAAATACCACAGACACACACCTGCTTTTTTTGCAAAATGTGAGGCATCCCTGCAACATGTCCAAGGGACTCATATAAATGAGTGGCACCCTTATTTTAAGCTAGCTGCTTACCTCTTTCATGACATGCATGAAACAACATAAGTCTATGTACAAGCTCTTAACTTCTAAATTAAAGCAATGTAAACCTCTTCTATTTCACATTTTTAATTAGCAAAACTTATACATATTTACATTGCTACATGCATTACATGTACTGGTTTTGTACAATGGAAATTGTACAACATATTACGACTCCAAAGGGACAGTGTTCAATGTCTGGTAATGTTTTTTTCACTACTGTATTAATTTGTTATTCGAGAGAAAAGATTCTAAAAGGAGAAAACTGCTTTGTTACATACAAGTGTCATGTTCTTCAAGTATCTTTATTCAAAATTAGTTTAATGACTGTTAGGGGGTATTTATCTGATGCTGAACTTGTAACAGACTGTGAACAGGTAAGAAACAATGGCAAACCACTTGAAGAAAAAAAAAAAAAAAAAAGAAAAACTAAACTACAACTCATCTCAAGATTACATTAGGACTCCCAACCTCAGCACAATCAATTTTGTGACTGATGCATATAACGCGTTACTCGTTCAAATCCCATCTACCGCTCCTAATTATATTTAATAGTACAGTTATACAACTGTACAAAATAGGTTACAGTTCAAATCCCAACTACTGCGCTAAATTATGTCTGTAAAAACGTAGTTTTTCGTGTTAGGTAGGAATTACCCACTACTCCAGCAAAATTGGTTCCTGTGCTCCCCATGGCTTATATCTGAAAAAAGACATAAAACCGTTTACGATGGTTAAAGAAATAAGTTGCGATACAGATTGCTACAAATACTTGACTTAAAATATCACTTCACTTAAAAGTTTACAAACAAATGAAACTTGGTCAAAAAAGATGGCTGTCCGTAGACTTGTAACAACTAAAACCAAATTCCCAAATAATTACTTAACTGGGAAAATGTTAAAAGCAGAAAGCAAACACATAAAGAGTTTTGGCCGACGACAGTCAGCTTCACAGATGGCATCATTTTATGTTCAGGTGAAACATCAACAGCCAACCTCAACCACCAAAGAGTTCTAAGTGATACTACAACACAAGCTCGCCTGCCCTCTCACCCAACCCTTAAGTTACTCCGTAACCATACCAGCACCCTTATCCTATTCACTACACCCTAACCCTTGAGACTAGACGTACCTCTTCCCTTACCTCCATTGTCGGATACCCAGCTGTTGACCAAAGTTACTTCCTGCCACCACCAAGATGGCAGCCAGCGGCACTTGGGCGTGGAAAGGCCATTCTACAGGACGTGACATCATTCGACCACCCACGTTGTTAGCGTGAGTGATCTGTGTTCCGTAGTCCGTACATTTGTGAGTTTTTGTTGAAGCCTTGATTTTTGTGTTGTATCGCCAAACTGTCACAGGGAAAACCGTTTTCCGATGATATTTTAAGGTCCTTTGACAAATCATATTTTTATTGCCCTTTTCATACTCTTGCTGCTTCATTTTTATGGCGATCAGGGAAAAAACTGGACCGAGACAGTGCGTTTGCGGTGTTATTTAGAATGATACCCCAGTAGCGTAGTTTGACGGCTGCGTACTGTCGCCGTAAAAATCAAATTGCCAAGCATATTATTTGTCAACCTATCTCTCTCTGCACGTCGTTCCTGCGGTCAAGTGAGTTTTGATGACACGCAGGTAGGTGCGTTTGTGTATTTATGTGCCCTCTGTGAAATTTGGGCGCCAGTCTGACAAGCTGACACCGTAAATCTCCCCTACCAATCAACCTGCGGACCAGTGGTCCGCTGTGGCCACCTCTAAGCGGGAAAAGACGAATGACCTCTCTATCTCTCAGAACAAGAATTCTGGACAAAGCAGTAATGGAGAGACAAAGGCCCAAAATAGGAGCACTTTTTAAAGTATTCCTCTTGCAAACTTAAAAATTGATAGAATAAGAACTTTTGTATTATTAATTTTTTGAAGGATATAAAGTGCGAAACTCGAATGTCTGCCATTATTTTTTTACCTCAGTCCTCGGTGATTTGCTAGAAAACCACAATGTTATGTGAAACGGACTGAAAATGTGAGGCAAAAATCTGGACAGTTTCAGACGTGTTAGTTAAAATAATATCACTGCCTGATGCCAAACATCCGTTGATTGAAGTGCTAACGAATATTTGTGCGATTGTTTTATTTTTTTCATTACTTTTGGCATGACCCTCAGCTTTCTGTGGTAAATCAGTGGCCCCTGATGTCAGACAGAGCTCGTTTGAGTTTGTTTTGGAAGAATGCGCGTTGAGGCGAAACGTTTGACAGTCTCCAGTGTTTGTATGTCCCACCTCAAGGAACGCGTCAAGCACACCGTGGGATAAATAGCTTTATAACGCCGTCAATTGAGCATTTTTTTGCCCACTCCCGTGTAAATTGTTTGATTGTTCTTGGAAAATGACTGAGGATTAGAGTCAGTAACAGACAGTTTTTTTTAATTATGCAAATGTACAGCGATTCAAGACCTGTTCCATTATTAGTATTGTTTATAACAGAACTGAAACAAGTTTCACGAACATCCACGACTGGGCTACATTGTATGGGGAAGAGAGCCCGGTACTTTCTGACCGCGACTTGCGTAAGTCCGGAGTTCTCAATTATCGGAGGTTAGCAGACTCGTT
This sequence comes from Protopterus annectens, assembly GCF_019279795.1. Taxonomy (NCBI): domain Eukaryota; kingdom Metazoa; phylum Chordata; order Ceratodontiformes; family Protopteridae; genus Protopterus; species Protopterus annectens. The sequence goes on from NC_056750.1 coordinate 852,604,880, forward strand.
TTGTTTGTTTCCTATAGACTTAAGCCATACATGCCTTATGAAAATATGAATTCTTCCCAGTTGTCCCGTCATGTTTGTGGTGGTGCTGGAATATTGTATAAAATACTACCAGCAGTACACATCCTTTCGAAAATGTGTGCCACTAGTTAACAACTTCAACTGTGTTAAAAGTTCACAAATAAATAACCGAGTTTTACCTTTAAGTCTCAATTCAAGAATGACGCTTCAGGATGTGCAAAGTACTGGTTTATTCCATAAACAGCGTTGGGAGAGAGCCTCCTCAAAGAACAGAGAGAGAAAAAAAACTACATGCATACCATTTCTTATCAATTCATGCATGAAAAATGTTGACGTTACATTACTTTCAACAAATCAATATATTTAAAAATGTCCTCATCCCTCCCGATTCTCTCTTAGAGTTTCGTAGCGAACACTTCACAAATATGCATTTTAAAACATAGACCACCTGGTCTTAAAGTTATTATTTTTCAGCTTTGTAACATTCAGTACCAGTCTGCACTATTTTACAGACATGGGGGATGTCGGAGAAGGCCAGAGCGTACGGTTAAGTAACGTGGTTTTCACAGATACTTGGCACAATCGAGCATAACATCCCTTAACTCCTTCAGTACTTAGTATGCCTTCAGTTATCTGTCAGTACTAATTTGGTAATTGAGCCAGGCACAACTTGTACTTTTCCACTTTGTGCATACTTCATTTCTGTTACTAACTCTCCATATGTCACTATTTTTCTCAAATCCTCCTCTTTCCATGACAATCTCTCTCTAGCAATTATTTCTTTTTAATATTGCCTCTCCACTGCTATCTCTTGCTTTACTACCTCTGCATTTTTCTAAACTACATAATAACAGTTCCTTTATCTGCTTTCATATTTTACACTGTTTATTTAATTGTTTGCTTTTTGTTTGATTGTTTTTAATTCATTGATTGTTTTTGAACTGTAAAGTTTATAGTATGATAGTGGAGCTTTTCTCCTCGGGCCTCTGCTGAAAATGGACATGTATCCAGCCAGACTAGCCCGGTTAACAAATGTAAAATAAAAATAAAAAACTTATAAGGCTCTTGAAATATAAGACTATAAAAAATCTATATATGTAATCATGCATATCATTTTTTTCTTTGACATAAACATGTTCATAGGTTCATACTAGGCTATCTGCCCAAGGGCATTTATAAGCCTAGCCCATAGTTATTTGGCTTTCGCCACCCCTTTAGTTTGAATAAAACTATGCCTATTATTTTGCTGTGCCTCTGTCAAGCAGTGACACTGAAGTAATCCCTGGGGTATATCTGCGATCTCCCATCCATTGGTCAAGATTCCTCTTGAACAAGGCCAACGAGGTGCTCTGCCTCACATGTACCGGGATTTTGTTCCACAGCATAGGGAGTTTCTGGGTGATGAATCTGTCCCTCCAGCACATTCTATTAATAACCGTGTCAAGGTTTAAGTCTCCCGCCCTTGTGGTTCTGAGGGATCTAGATTTTTTGAGGTGAAGCATATTCATCAAATCAGGGTTTGACATGGCCTTATATGTCAGGCACAGGTCACCTCTGAGCAAGCGGTATGAGACTGAATAGAGCTGGAGTTCTTTCAGTCGGGCAGCATAAGACATATTTTTGAGACCCTTTATCCTTTTGGTGAGGAACTTTTGGGGCCTTTCCAGCTGCTGCAGGTGTCGGGTCAGATACATTCCGAATGGGGCATTGTACTCAATCATAAGTCTAATGAGTGATGAGTACAGGGGGACGATGACCTCCCTTGATCTAGATGTGAATCCCTTCATGATCAGGTGGGCAATGTAGAAGGTTTTCCTAACTAATTTAGCAACATGATTGGCAAACGAAAGGCTACTGTCAACCTGGGTCCCCAGATCCCTAATGATTTCTTCTGTGCTCAGTGGATTGCCACCTATATGGTAGCTAGGGATAACCTTGTTTTTCCCGAAGGGTATGACTATGCATTTCTTGGCATTTAACTTTAGGCCATGGCTCTGGCACCAGTTATCCGTTTCTGTGAGGCCCTTCTGAAGGATATCTGTGTCAGATGTGTTTTCGACTATGGCGCCCAGTTTGCAGTCATCTGCAAACTTGGTCAGCCGTAACCCTCCTGCGTTTGCTTGTACTTCAGAAAAGTAGATGCCGAACAAGAGTGGACCCAGGACTGAGCCCTGTGGGACACCACTTGTGACAGGCTTTGAGTCTGACATGGCTCCAGCAACTCTGACCCTGTGGGTTATGTCACTTAGCCAGTTTGCAACCCATCTTGTGATGTATGGGTTTACATTCAAGCTGATGAGTTTTTCGATGATACCTGAGTGGGGTATTGTGTGGAAGGCCTTTGCCAGGTCAAGGTAGGCTGTATGGACTGCCTTTCCCTCATCAATGGCCTTGGTGACTGTCTCGAAAAAGTCAACCAAGTTTAAAAGGCATGATCTGCCTTTGACAAAGCCAAACTGGGTTGGATCCAAAGTCTGCAAGTTCCCCATGTCTTTATTTATGAGTTCCATTATGATCCTCACCATGGCTTTGCAGATAAGGCTTGTCAAGCTAATGGGACGGTAATTTCCAGGGTCGGTGGAGGCACCGCCCTTGTGAAGTGGGACCACAGTCGCCGTGCGCCACTCCTTGGGTACGTATCCTGAGGTGAGGCTAAGATTAAACAGCTGTCTTAACTGCGGGTTTAATTCCTCATTGAGTTCGTGGAGCACACAGCCGGGGACACCATCCGGTCCCATGGATGCTGTGTTTTTTGCTTTGGAGAGAGCAGTTCTCACCTGGGCGTTGGAGATGTTTGGGGGGCTACAATCCTCTGGTATAGATATCTCTCCTTTTGGGGAGGGGGAGAAGTTTGCACTGAACCTGTCAGCCAGTATGTTGGCAATGTGTGTAGGTTCAGTAATCTTCACATCATTTTGAACTAATTCTGAGCATATCTGGGAGTTTCCTCCTAGGTTTCTAACATAGCTAAAGAAGGCCTTATGATTGTCTTTTGAGTCCTTGGCGATTTTTCTCTCAAAATTTGCCTTGGATGATTTTATGAGAGCTCTTAGTTTTTACTTATAATGATCAAAGGTGTCTTACCTTTCCAGGATTTTGCTCTATCTTGTAGTAGCTTCCTCCTTTTGTTGTAGAGCTTGTTTATGGCTGTGGTCCACCAGACTGGACGCTTGCCTTTGGTACAAAGAGTCTTAGTTTTGTTTGGGATTGCCTGATCCATGCAGTCCTGTAGGTGCTGGTAGAAGGCATTTGTAAGTGATTCAGCGGTTTGAGTAATGTTTACCACTGGCTCAGGGGCCTTAAAGGAGACCACACTAGTTTTTAGAAGTGTGAAGTCGGCTTTTGAGAAGTTTTTCACTGTGGTCTTTTTTATTTCAGGTGGGGCGGGATGAGGACCTCCAGCGAGATTAGTTTATGATCTGATCTCACCAGTGAGGGGTATACTTCCGGTGTTGAACATTGTGATCCCATGTTCGTGATGATGAGATCAAGTATGTTTTCTCCTCTTGTGGGGATGGTAACTAGTTGTTCATGGCATTTGAGTTTATGAACTCCAGGAACCTTTGGGCTAGAGTGTTTGGGCTTGAGTAGTGTTCCCAGTCTATATTAGGGTAGTTGAAGTCACCTAGTATGATGGTGTTTGGAGATACATTTATCCCCTCCAATGTTTTCAGGAAGGCCATGTGAGGTTCCTGAGTTTGAGAGGGTGGCCTGTAACATGCTACAAATTGCAGAGCAGTCTTGCCTATGGTTAATTGCACCTGGATGGTCTCCGATGCATCGTGCGTTGCCACCAACCTTGAGGTGTGGGTGTCCTTTATGAATATGGACACCCCCCCTCCTTTCTTGGTGTTGTCCGGATTTTGGGGCCAGAACGCATGATATGAGGTGAAACCTGATAGTGCTGGGGTGCTCTCAGGAGCCTTGAACCAGGTTTCTGTCACAGCACAGACATCGATGTTCTCCATACTGAGAAGGGCCTCGAGTGCGTGCATCTTGAGATTGAGACTTCTGGCATTGAGCAGCATTACCCTTAGTTTTTTTACTTTTTTGTGTTCTAGGGTGGTAGGTTTAGAATTTGAGCCTTGCCTAAAAAAGGCACTATGGGGGTGGCAAGAGCCTTTGCCAATATCCGGAAGCCTAGGGGTGACAGGTGCAAGCCGTCCCTTGCGAAGCAGCGTGGCTTGTCCAGCATGTCATCCCAGGCAGACAGACATTGGATCCCCTTTGAATGACACCAGAATTTAAGCCAATTATTAAAGCTGATCATCTTATCACTGTATTGTGGCATCATTCTAGGTGAAGGCAGGGTACTGCTCAAGGTCAGGGTCATACCTGCCTGGGCTACATAATCAGAGAGCTCCTCAATGTCTCTTTTCATGTAGTCCAAGGAGGTACATCTCAGGTCGTTGACACCAGCGTGGACAATGACTGAGTCGTACTTGTACCTGCTGTTGAGAGACCTGAGTGCTTGCGTTATGTGGCGGATTCTAGCGCCCGACAGGCAGCTTACTGTGACCTTCTCCTTACTCAGTCTGGTGAGCGGGACGTCAGTGTGTCTGACTATGGAGTTACCTATGACAAGTATGTTTGGTGTTGTATTTGGCCTTAAGGGCAGTGACTGCTTTGCACACTGATTTTGTTGTTTATGTGTTGTTTGTGTGGTGTATTGAATTTGCAGTTGCTTGGCTGTCTGCTTTGGAGGCCTCTGCTGTTTAGGTAAATTTTTACTCAGAGCCTCCGAGTATGTCTTAGTGTGTTTATGTGTTTGATTCAGTGGTGTGGTTGAGTTATGTGAGACTGGTATTGTGGTGTGTGTAGTTGCCTTCTCCTCCTGCCTGGTCTTGCCAGTCCTGAGTTGAGAGAGCTCAGCCTCCAGTCTGGCTAAATAGCTGCATCTCTCACAAGTGTTAGTGTTACGTGGGAGGAGGAGAGGGTTGTCCGTGTACATGAGGCAATTGTAACATTGTCTCAGAATTCCCAGATTCACCAACTGGGCAGGAGAGGACGCCAGCATCTGACCCTTCGACATGCTAGAAAGAATTATGAGTTGGTATGAGACAGAAAATTAGTGGGCTTAGCAGGGAAGTGGGCACTCCTGGGGGGTTTTGCTAGTGAGAGATTTGTATAATATAGGAGTGCTTGACCTGCAAAGAGAATGCTTATAAGACAAGGGATATGCTTATAAGACAAGTGCTGAGCTTTTTGAGAAGAAAACCTATTTGGAACAAGTGCTGCACTTTTTAGTGTAGGTGTAAACTGTTTAGGTTCCTAACAGAGCAGTTCTAAGGGAAAAATTGAAGAACAGACTTTCTGGAGCCAGAAAGAGTTTAACCTTGTTTAACCGGCGCTGCCCGATGCTGCTCTAGTGGCAACTCCGTGCTAAAGCACGTTAATGTAAACATTTTGATTCATTTGTGAAGAAACTTAAGTAATACGTATTTATTGATGATAGGTTGGTACTAGGCTATCGGCTAGACATGATATTTTTCCATAACAACTTGGAAACACAGCATGATTAAAATGTACTACCTCATTTCAGGTTCTTTTGATTAATATCACTGCCATTTAAAAAGAGTTTATTTTAAGACACACCATCCTAGCTGGTGTGGGTGAGGATGGTGCTTACTTGATTGATATTCAGATGGGGCTATCATTTAAGTGGGCTGCTGGTTAGTACTTTTTTTATTTTATTTTTTTTATTTAATTAAAAAAAGTTTAAGTGAAAAAAAAAATTAAACTCTAGTAAGCGGCATTACTGACTTAATATTAGTGAAAGACAAATACACACACCAAACAAGGAGGTGCTACCCCCTATTGCATACAATTTTTTAAGTGCTTCTAGTCCTAGGGTGTGCGGGAATGAAAGCCCCCAATGGACATTAACCTCTGTATCGTTTAAGGTCTCATGTTCTTAAAATTGCTTATGTTCATCTCTTCGTTTCAAGAGGTATGAACATGCCTTTCAAGTTACCTCATTACATGAGGAATATACCTTATTTCAGGTTAAAAAAGTTCATGTTCCTTGTAGTTCTGCACTGAAAGACTGTCATTCATTCAGTGTTAAGAATTTTTTATCCATACTAAGTAGAAATGAATCGTATTAATTCATTGAAAGATCTTTTTTTATAGGTCAAACCAGCATATTTAATCATCGTGTGATGTTTCTGTTTGAAGTTGTTAGTATGTGTTCCATATTTTGTCCATTTGCTCCACATTAAGAAGTTTGGTGATCGCCATTTTGGAGACGGACTGTTGACTGCTTCTTCCTTCGGCTTTTCCCGGTTAGGGGCCTCCACAGCGGATCACATGTCCGCTCATGATTGGCAGTGGAGTTTTACGGTGTTGAGTTGCCAGCCCGGCACCCAACCTTCCACAGAAGGCACACACTCACACCTAGGGCCAATTTAGAGTGTCCAATCCACCTACAGCATGTCTTTGGGATGTGGGAGGAAACCGGAGCACCCGGAGGAAACCCACGTGACCACAGGGAGGACATGCAGACTGCACAGAAGGCACCCCAGCCAAGGATTGAACCAGGGAACCTCTTGCTGTGAGGCAACAACACTAACTGCTGCACCACCGTGGCCACCCGGACTGTTGACTGCTATGGATATGAAAGTATAATTATGTCAGCCCACATCAAACTGGGACAGGTCTTGTTACTGTGCATTCTGGTGGGACCTAATGTAAACAGTCGCTAGGCGGGCTTAAAGTGAGATGCACTTCAGAGACCTGCAGCTTTGAAAGGCTGTATTACTAGGCACCCAAGTACCCTCCCTTGTCATATTCTGCATGTGCTTTAGATGGGATGTGAGTAGTAAATATTTATTTTTTAATTTAACATTTTTTACCAGGAAATTCTGACTTGGAACAAAGCTAGTTTTCAGCGGGCGTCTGGGGAGAAATGCTCCAGCTGCATGGTTTTGAAACATGAGAGGAAACCAGACCACCCAGAGGAAACCCACACGAACGCAGGGAGGACATGCCAACTCCACACAGAAGGCACTCCAGCTGAGAATCAAACCAGAGAACTACTTTTGTGGCGACAACGCTACCGCTGCATCACTGCACTGTCCAAATAAACTGCAAAATGTTATTTATAGCAGTAGCAAACGATGCCACTGTATCAAATACAGTATGTAAAGAGAGAAGATGAGTGGGATAAATAATTCCAAAGGGAAATGTGGGATTTGGTGGGAGAGAAAATTGACAGCAATGGAAGTAGTAGGTGACTGTTGAAGTCAAGAAAATTCAGGCCAACAAAGCTAAACCCGTTTCATTGGCCAGGGTTAATTTAAACAGGGTAAGGAGTATGTAGGTGGCAGTGTTTAATGATATCCCAGTAGACGTATCCCAGTAGACGTACTAACAGGTAAAGCCTTTTAAAAAAACGTATTCTATGTACATGTAAAATAAATAAATGTAGGTATAAACAATCAAGTTTGGCGTCAGTCACGTGGGAAAGTTAGCAGATGTAAAACCCAATCGGTGTGCATACCTCCAACAGTCTGATAATGTGCTCGGTCCATAAAAGAGTTGGCTGGTAGTGAAAGCTCTGAACAAGTGCCATAGATGTCAAAAGGTACTGGACTTCCTCCTGAAAGAGCTACTTCAAGGGAAAATGATTGATATCACTAAGGGTAAATCTGAGACATAGTGTTTGAAAAATGACTGGACTTTCATTAGAAGTATAATTGGGGAAGATTAAAGAAAGAGAGCTGAAGCAGACACAACTTTCAAACCCCAGCTTACAAAAGTTGAGGGAAATGGCTAAAGTGGTTCTAATTTGCAAGGGCACAGGAAGTCTTTATACTGGAAAAAGTGGTTGTACAGAAAGTGGACTCTTAGAGGGACTGGAGTGAGAAGTGCTGCACCAGTTAGTGGTCCCACCTGTTGTCAGGCATGTCTAGTCATAGCCCACGTTCTTACTTTTTCAGGCAAAAGGTAAGATATAAAGAAGTAACATTTTGCAAGTTGTGTCAAAAGGCTATTAAGACGAAGATAGCCAGAACAAAGAGATGCCAGGTGCAAATTATTTAAGTGTGCTACCATGTCACCACAAACTCGAGTCTTTCAGAACAAGAAACTGGGTATGTTTAATAGATGTGCCTTCTACCTGAAGCTTAATTTTTTGAGTGTTTCTCATCAAAATTCACTTGAGTCTAGAAATGAAGTAGAGAAACACTGCAATAAAATGCGAAAAAATTACCATTATTCCAAAGAAAAATACATGAAAAGTGATATAAACTATGTTAAATGTAAAAAGTAATAGTTGTTTAAACGATAAAAACAAAAGAAACTGCATTGTACTTGCCTTTTCAGCAAATTGTAATGTGTAAAATGGTACGTTGTTGCATTAGATGCAGTGAAAATGTTTTCCAATTTAAAAGTGAAACTAAGCTTTACTTCTTTTCTGTGCAAATGTAAATACTGTTGCAAAGTCTGCTGCGTAAAGAGTCTGGCTAATTCACACAATGATGTCTTATTTTGACAACAGCTTTTTGAGATGCTCACCCCTAGAAGTCTGTAACTCTGGAAAAAGGGAGTGCCTATTCAGATATCAAATTGAACTATAGGAACTCCTGTTTGGGAACTGATTGTTAATTAAAAAATGCATAAGTAAGTTATATGAGTGTTTGCTTTATCACCTGGCACACACCCTTTAATACACACCTCAACTACATTATTACCTGTAAGGACTCCAAGTTTGTTTTCAACTTAAAAGCAAGAGATAGAAACAGCAAAGCATATAATTTAATTAAAAGCAGTTTGTTTGGATGTTAAACATTTTTTCTGAGCATTATCTGGTTTTGAATGTTTTAATATTAATTTCTTGTGTAGTATTATTTGTGTATTCATTTAAAATAGATTGATTTCACTTATTTCAAATAAGGAATCTTATTACTTAACTTTGGGTGCTTGTGGCTGATATTTCATAGTTATGTACTAGGCTATCTGCCCTAAGGCATTTATAAGCCTAGCCAGAATGTGTTGGCTTTCGCCTCCCTTTTAGATTAGATTCCTGGGCCTCTGTCCAGCAGGGCACTAGAAGTGATCCCAGGAGTAAATTTACGATTTCCCATCCACTCATCAAGATTTCTCTTGAAGAGGGTCAGTGAGGGGCTCTGCTTAACATGGACTGGGATTCTATTCCAGAGCGAGGGAAGCCTCTGGGATATGAATCTATCCCTCCAGCATGTCCTATTTATTGTTGTGCTAAGGTTTAAATCCCTGGAGTGTGTAGCTGTAATGGATTTTTTTTTTTTTTTTTTTTTTTTGAGGTGGAGCATGTCCATTAATTCCGGGTTAGACATGACCTTATACGTCAGGCAGAAATTGCCTCTGGGTAGGCGGTAAGCAACTGAGTAGAGCTGGAGTTTCTTTAGTCGAGCTGCATAGAGCATCTCTTTGAGGCCCACGATCCTCTTGATGAGATACTTTTGCGGTCTCTCCAGTTGTTGCAGGTGTCTGGTAAGGTACATCCCAAATGGGGCATTGTACTCAATTATGGGCCTGATGAGAAATGAGTAGAGGGGCACAATACCTTTCTTGATCTAAATGTGAACCCTTTTGTGATTAGGTGAGCTATATAGAAGTTTTTTCTATCCACTTTGACAATGTGATTATCAAAGGAGAGGTTATTATCTACTTGGGTCCCCAGATCCCTAATTACATATTTCGTACTTAGTGATTACCTCCTATGTGGTAGTTTGTGGGCACTTTGTTTTTCCCAAAGGGGATGACTATGCACTTTTTGGCATTTAGCTTGAGGCCATGGTTCTGACACCAGGTATCCATCTCCGTAAGACCCTTCTGGAGGATGCTTGTGTCAGCCGGAGAGTCTATTATGGCTCCTAGTTTGCAGTCATCTGCAAACTTGGTCAGCCACAGTCCTCCTGTGCTTGCCTGTACCTCAGAGAAGTAGATACCGAACAATAGGGGTCCCAGGACTGGGCCCTGTGAGACGCCACTTGTAACCGGTTTGGAGTCGGACATGGCGCCCGCAACTCTTGACCATGTGAGTTCCATCCCTGAGCCAGTTTGCAACCCATCTCGTAACATATGGGTTGATATTTAAGCTGGTAAGCTTATTTATGATGCCATAGTGGGGTATTGTGTTGAAGGCCTTTGCGAGGTGCAGGTAGGCTGTGTAGACCACCTTTCCCTCATCTGTGGCTTTGGTAACTGTTTCAAAGAAGTCAACCAGATTTAAGAGGTAAGATCTGCCTTTAACAAAGCCGAATTGTGTAGGGTCCAGAGTCTGGAGGTTCCCAATGTCTTTGTTTATGAGATCCATGATGATGCACTCCATAGCCTTGCAGACCAGGCTAGTCAGGCTTATAGGGCGATGGTTCCCGGGATCCGTTGTGGCGCCACCTTTGTGGAGTGGGGTAACTGTTGCTGTACGCCATTCTCTGGGTACATAACCTGTAGTAAGGCTGAGTTGGAACAGTGAATTTATATGAGGGTTTATTTCTTTTTTGGAGCTCGTGTAAGACGCAGCCAGGGATACCATCCGGTCCCATTAATGCTGTTTTTTTTTTTTTATTACTTTGGAGGGGGCTGCTTTCACCTGTGATGTCTGGGAGACTGCATTCTTCCGGGATAGACACAGGCCCTTTTGGGGGGGGGGGGTAAAGTTTGCACTGAACCTGTCCGCCAGGATGTTGGTAATGTCAGTGGGTTCAGTGTATTTTATGCCATTTTGCACCAGCTCAGAGCAGATCTGAGAGTTGCCACCCAGATTCTTGACATAGCTAAAGAAAGCCTTGTGGTTAGCTTTAGAATCTTTGGCGATCTTTCGAAGCTAGCCTTTAATGATTTTATGAGGGATTGAAGTTTTTTGCTAATACTGATCAGGGATGCTTTCCCTTTTTGGGATTTTGCCCTATCACATCATAGTTTCTTCCTTCTGTTGTATAGCTTATTTATGGCTGGGGTCCACCAGATTGGTCTCCTGTTTTTGGAGGAGTGAGTCTTGGTTTTACTTGGGATGGCTTGATCCATACATTCCTGTAGGTGCGCATAGAATGCATTTGAAAGGATTCTGCGGTTTGGGTAGCATTTTCCATTAGCCCTGGGGCTTTGAAGCTTTCCACCTCAGTCTTGAAGTGTGAAGTTTGCTTTTGAGAAATTTTTCACAGTGGTTTCCTTGGCTGGGGGTGGGGTCGGGATGTGAATGTCCCATTGTGATTAGTTTATGGTCCTATCTCACCAGCGAGGGATTTACCTCTGGTGTGGAACATTGAGTCCCCATGTTTGTGATGACCAGGTCCAGTATGTTTTCCCCTCTTGTGGGAGTGATCTGTTGTTACATGGTGTTTTGAGTTTATAAACTCCAGGAACCATTGGGCATAGGAGTTGGGACTTAAGTAATTTTCCCAGTCAATGTTTGGGTAGTTGAAATCCCCCAATATCATGGTATTTGGTGAGACCTTCATATTCTCCAGTGTTCTCAGGAATGCCGAGTGGGGGTCCTGAGCCAAGGTAGGTGATATGTAGCAGCCTATAAACTGAAAAGCATTTTTGCCCACTGTTAGTTGCACATAGATGATCTCTGACGCCTCGTGCAGTGCCACTAACCTGGAGAGGTGTGGGTATCCTTGATGAAAATGGATTCTCCCCCACCTTTAGTGATTCGGTCTGAGTTCTGGGGCTGAAAAGTATACTATGAGTTATATCCTGGTAGTGCTCGAGTGCTCTCTGGAGCTTTGAACCAGGTTTCTGTTACTGCACAGATATCTATTTTCTCCATACTGAGTGCCTGCATTTTGAGGTTATTATTTTATGAGTTTTTATGCATTTTACTGGTAAAACGAACTATTGTGGTCATCTACTCTTCAAAGTGTTACTGCTAAATCTATTGTTACCAAGTCAACTATTTTACAATTGGCTTATTTTAAGGGTAAACAGTAATTTCTTTTCTTGGATTGTCCCTGTAATTTGGCTGGTGACCTCATACCTTAAAGCTTAGAAAGAGATGGTATTGCAGGAAGAGCTTTACAGTTTAAATCGTTATGGGAAATGCCATCTATGCATCTGTGCAGAATAAGTTTGGGCAAGTTTTAATTACTACTGCTAAGACTGTAAATGAAGGCATTGGGCTCAGTCTGGAGTAGCTGAAAATTTAGATAGCAGTGAATACAACTGATTTAAAGCTGTATAGTATAAGGCTTATTGCCATTATTCAAGGCAGCAGTGAATATTTACTGTACACCTTTAAGGCCCACTGCTGTTTTTATATTTAATGGATAGCTGTGGTGGCATGTAAACCCCACAAACTTGGTTCCATTCCACTTTTGATGGCAGCAGTACTGTGTGAATTAAAACCTATAACTCCTGTCAGTACCATATCAAAGAAACCAGAAATAGGAGTCAGCACTCATGATGTTTCCTTTAGATTCCAGGATAGCTGCACTCTGTACAACAGATTGATAAGAGATTTTCTAGCCTGAAAAATGAGATTAGAAAAAAGCCAGTGACATCTAATAATTAGAGTAAAATTGAGTTACAGACAGATCACTAAACTGCCACAATGTTAGCAAAGAAGAAATCAGGAGAAAGAGAAAATCAAAAAGAAATGGAAAAGAAACAACTCGGGTGGGAAAGAGTCTGCAAAAAGCAGTTCAGGTTTTAGCTTTGGTACAGGAGCTGTCTTTTATTAAGTTAGAAGAAAAACAAAATGCATTCAGAAATGTTTAAAATAAAAGAAATTAGAGAAGTATATAAAACCAAATGTCTGGAAAGAACAGCATTACCTTTAACTATTCAAATGAGCTGATAAAACTGCAGACATCAGAGGCTGAAATGAAGAAAACATTGGCTGAATATCATGCTTCACAGTAGAATTAGAAGATAGTGAAAGTATAGTATGCAGAGGTAACTGAAATATGAGATGGGGGGAGTGTCATCTGTGACAGCCCTCCGCTGGGCCAGTAATCAAGGAGCTTCAAGCCTCTCCACTGGCACCAGTAGGGGACATTCACTGGGAGGATAACTGATATACACACAGTATCTCCAGATGCAGCTCTCTGCATCAAGCACATTTTCCCTTAAGAGCACAAAGTCCAGGGGTGGTTTCTCATTCTCCAGATTCCCTAAAAGACTCCCCAGTGGCACAGCTATAGAGTTGACATCGCAGCTGAATGTCCAAGCCAAGACCTCCAGCACCTTCTCTGTCCAGCCAATGCTTTGTGTCCCTGCCTAAGTAGATGACACATACCCTATTTGAGATTTGCTTTACACACCACACCCACACAGGAAAGGCTGGGACATGTTTACTAGTTATGCCCCCTTTGTGCCTAGACTATAAGATAGTTATGACTGCCACCAGCCACTCCTGCCAGCTACCTTAAGGCTCTTCCAAGTGTACCCACTATACTGAGTGAAATTAATAGAAATAGTAGTTTGACCAAGAACAAGGCTATCAGGAGTGGCCTACATAGTGTCACCAAATAACTATGCAGTTAAAGAACAAGAAAATGTTAAGTATATATTTACAGTGACAGTGTTCAAATCACATGAATATTTAAAATAACATTGAAAGACAGGCTCAGACCAGTAAAGAAAAACAATATCTAAACTAAGCTTCACTATATTCCTGACTGAATTTAAGAGAATTACTATTCCCTACCTACTTAATAGAGCAAGACAGATGATGTGGTGAATGGTTCTTGTTGTCAGGACCAAGACAGAATACAGAATGCTCTGTCTCACTAAGAGACTTCTCAAAATATCTAAAATATTAATTCTGGGATAGCTTGCAGAATGACATCACTTCAGGTCATCTGACTTCTAGTTCCCATGCAAACCCCCCATTGCTGGCAGGCTTTAGCACCTACCTGTAAAAATACACACACGGGCTTTTGCTCAGATCTGTGGAAGGTGCTAGAAGTCATAAAACAATTTCATACCTCCCTGCTTCCAGAGTAGTAAATTAGTTCGCCCCAAAGACAATACAGAAATCTTCTTAGTGCAGACTCTGTGTCTCTGGCTCCATTGAAATCTGTGAGATAGCATCTATGGCTTAGTCTGCAAAGTGATTTAATTTCAGATATATTTTAAAGTTTACTGGACTGAGATTAGCCTTCCAGTTTCATATGTCAAAGCATATACATTTAAACAGTTACCATAGTGCAAGTACATTTCTGCTCTCTCCAGTAGGGCACACTGTGGATACATTTCAAACACAAGCACTTTACAAATACCTTTTCAACACAAACATCTGTACAAATCAGTTTGATAAACACATGAAATACAGTTTTAATACATTTGTAACATAAGCATCTTGTGTAAATTAGTTTGATATTCACAAATAAAATAATTATTTACAAAATTCTAGCTAGCTGTGTTAGCAGTATCTGCTATAATCAGTGGCTGTTTCTGTTAGTGATATTAAATTATTTTTTTTTTTTTGTGTAATATATTCGGGGTATATACAACAACAAGATAAAGGTATATAATGTTAATGTGCATGAAAGATATAATCAAAATAATGTTATGATTTTGGACTGCTAGGGAAACCATACTGATAATATTAGATGTCTGTTAAAATGTCATAGTTTCCCCTGTTTTGTATTGATGGAAATACAGATGGATTTTCTTAAATTATGCTGCAGGCAAGAGTTTTTTTCTGTAAGCAACAGGCTAGAAAATGGAAGGCATGCACTGTAATATTTAAAAAGATCTGTTTCTGGCATTTGTAACAGTATTAGCAGTGTTCCCTCCTCAGTAAGTGTCGGCAGTGAGTGACAGTATGTCTACGAGTGCAGACAATTAGGAAATGCTGGAAGACTGTGCTCTGTGGTACTTTTATCAGAAACATCAGAATCATTATTTAAAAAGGAACAGGCAAGCAGTTCAGTGAAAATAAATTAACTTTGGTAATGTGAAAAATGAATATATTTGCAACTAGTTGCATTCTTAACTAGATTACTTAAACATAACGGTGAACAACTTTAATTATTCATTTAAAGGTAGTCAGTACACAGTTTCTTAATGCTAAACATCATTTAAGTGAGAGCATATAAGTTGTCTTTCGGCTTTTCCCAGTTAGGGGTCGCCACAGCGGAACTCTGGTCCGCTAATGATTGGCAGTAGATTTTTCACGGTGCCGAGTTGCCAGCTCGAAGCCTAACCTTCAGCGAAGGCACACCCATTCACGTATGTCTTTTGGAATGCGACTCTACCCGCAGGGAGGACATGCAGACTCCACACAGAAGGCACTCCCCGCACACTAGCTGAGAATCGAATGGGAGAACCTCTTGCTGTGAGGCAACAACGCTACCGCTGCACCACCGCAGAATAACGAGAGAGCATATAAGTTATATTTTCCAAATCTGAAAGGGAAATAGATGTAGGACAAAGACTGATGGTATCTGTGCAAGAGGGTAGATTAGTTCTACCATGCATTTCCAGCATGATTAAACCAAACTTTAGAATAGTTGAGGCCTGTGGGTATAGCTGTCTATATTTTGTGCGTTGGTCTCTGTAACTTCTCATTTTAGAAAGTGTGTGTAGTTTTGTGTGTTTGCTGTGAGTTAAACTGGGTGTGATTAAAAATGAACATGTACATTTTTTGTTTCATGGGGGTTTTTATTGAATTGAAACATCTGAAAAATGTGATATAGGATCAGTCATTGATGAGGAGCGGCAACTACATACAAGATCAGCAAGCATGTATGTTTCAAGTTGGGAACATATACATACAGTTATGCACAATATGTCAAAGTGTAATAGCTTTTTTATCAGTATGACTACCTTATCAATTTTTATCATAGAATGTATGGCATTGCAGGTATAGACAAAAAAACAGAGAGTACTGAATTATATCAAGAAGAACTGTAGGGTGCAAATAGCAATGCAATAGAATACACATTTGGATAGAAATGAGCATGTAAATTTGGACTTCTAAGATAACTGTACACTGATCAACAGCTTAATGTCAGCTCTCCCAGTGTGAAAACAGACATTGAGAAAAATAAGTGCCATTGAAACTATTTTTGGGGGTGCAGTTCAGTTACTGGCTAGTAAGTACACTGCCAGGATGCCAGCAAATACATTTGGAAAACCTGAAAAAAAAACAGAAAAGGTGAAGAAAACGCTATCTGGAATGGATTCTGCAACTGTTCAGCAAAAAGAGGTTCAAGGTTCAGCTGGAAAAATAGAAGAAGCTTTAACTAGCTATTCAGATGAGTTGATAAAACTGTAAAAGTCATGCTGAAATGAAGAAAAACCTGGCTTAGTATGATGCTTCTCAACAAGAGTGCTTTCATAAATCAGTGCACAGAGAAAACCTGAGATTTACTACAGTAACAGAGAAACTGGAAGGAACATACTATATTAATTTTATGAAAGCACAAATAAGCAACAGGGTTGGTGTTCCACAGCAGGATTTAATTGAAAAGGCACATCAAGTGCATTCTCCAAACCTGGCTGTGAGAAAGCATCCAAGCCTTTCAATAGTAAAGATGCAATTTTGTAAGTAGAAAGAGTTGATCCTGACAAACCTGTGGCAGAAGAGTGAAGTATTAAAAACTGGAGCCATAAGAGTGTTTGCAGAAAATGATTCACTGTACAGCAGGCAGAAGAGAATTTTGTCCCAGCAATCAGGGAATGTCGAAAGACAGGTGTGAGATTCAAGCTGCTATAACCAGCTGTCTTCAGAGTATTTTTTCTTGTAAGATCAAAATAATATTTTGGTGTAGAGCAGGCTAAGAAGGAAATAAAGTTTATCCAAAAAAGAAAAAAAGCCAACAGGCAGAAAGGGAACTCTGCTTCTCATTTTTCTGACAGGTTCATATAAAGACTTTGCCAGTGAAATGTTTGACAGTGTCCCTAAAGACAATACATGAAAAACAGAAAAAGAACAGAAGTTGACTAGCACAATCAGAAGTACCTTGGACTAGAGCAAGAGTTTGGTGTTGGGAGAGGGAGTTGAACAAAAAGAAGACCAGCAAAACTAAAACTGGTGTATATATGAGAGGCTAATAAAGCATTAATCATATTTGTGAAATATGTCTTTCCAAGAAAAAGTCACTGAAAAAAGTGGTCTTCTGTTGACTTTTACATTTTTCTATGGACTATAAACCATATATCTCACTTTATGTCATTAATGTTTAGAAAACACTAAAAGGAGGGAAAGTAACTGTAAGTAAATCAGTTTGTAAAGCATTTCATGTTAAAAACTGTGTGTTGTATCTAAGCAGTTTGGTATATTATGTAGATGGATATTTTAAATGTTGGTGGAGTCTTCAGTGACTGTTGTATGTGCTAAAGATGTTAAAATAAACAAGAACTTTTTAGTTGAAAAAATATAAGCTTTATAGTATAACAAAAGAAAAAAAATGCTAGACAAAAGCAAATTTGATGTCAATACGCTGTGAATTTGGGTTGCTGCAGTAGGGTTGGTGTGTAAAAAGTGCATTGATTATATTACATGCAGAATTAAGGTATTTTCTCTTATTTTAACACAGGTGAGTGTCTAGATTAATGCCTTTGGTTTAAACTATAAACAAGTGTTTTTTGTAAGCAAGTAGTTTCTTACAACTGCAAAGATATTACCTTGTTTTTTTTCATTACCAAAATGTTCAGTGGCAGTCAAGAAGTCTGCAATTGAAGGCAGCTGTGCATTTTGTTCTGAGTGAAATTTGCAAAGATTCATTAATAACTACTTTTACATGGAGACAAACTGTATGCAGGTGCAAGCAATCCTGAGAGTACTGTGCATTCCTTGCTGAGTGAAGTGCAACATTTTAAAGGTGCAACGGCAAGCAGTTATGTGAAAAATAAGTTTGAAGTCATGGACAGTAAATAAGAGATAGCAAACTTTATACTTTAATGCTTTCAACAGCTACAGTTTAGTTTTATTTAAAGATAGTTGGTACACTTTTTCTTAGGTCAAAAAGTTAATGTTTTTAGAAAGCATACAGGCTGTTTTCTAGATCTGTGGGAAATAGGGATAATAAAGAGAGACAACAATTAGAAGTGGAAACACATGCTGTAACATGCATTTTAGCATGGGTAACCTTAATTTTAGGTGGAACTTTTGATTTGGGGCAATTGTTCCTATCTGGTTGGGTAAATTTTTTTTAAGATTACATAGTTTTGTGTGTTTGTAAGGTAATAGGGGATGGGTGCATTTTGAAAATGTGCATAGTTTTTTGTTTGAGCATTTTCATTAAAATAAAAAGTCCTGAAATTTGCAGCATAGGTTCAGATAGAGATGTGGCGAAACAACTTTACAAAACATCAGCCTGCCAAACAGTGTGTGCATATAATGCACAAGTTGGAAGTACATATTCAGAAATGTCATGTAAGTTGACTTCCAAGATGGCTGCACACTGGTTAACAGTTTAATTCTACCTTTCACAGTGTAAAAACAGAAACTTAACAGAGAAAGCCAGTAGATTTATACTTCTGGGTAAATTTCAGTAACTGGCTAGTACGTGCACTGCCTGGATGCCAGGAAGTAAAAAATACAGAGGACCTGAAGGAAAATCAGCTTTAAAAGGTGAGGAAAAAACAGTGAGTGCCAAAAGTACTGCAGCTGTTCATCAAAAAGCAGTGCAAACTCCAGACTTGTCTTATACTTTCCTCTAGGCTACTGGAAGTCAACTGCACACACACCTGATTAAAATAAACGAAGCACTGATGGAGTATATCATCTTAAGCAACAAAAGGCTGGAAGAAGCTTTAAATAGATATTCAGAAGTGATAAAGCTGAAAAAATCAGAGGTCGAAATGAAGAAAAGGCCGGCTGAATATGAGACTGTATAAGAAGAGAGGCTTCAAAAGTAATAAAATTAGGGGACAGAGCACATAGGGAAAACCTGAGGATTTCTGCTGTACCAGAGAAGCTGGAAGGAACAGATTGTATTAATTTTTATAAAAGCACAAATAAGCAACTGGACTGGTATTCTACAGTAGGAGTTGTTAGTTGAAAGGGCACATTGTGTATGTGCTCCAAACCTGGCTATGAGAAATCAGCTAGACCTTTAATAGTAAATTTGCAGTCCTACCAGCAGAAGGAGTTGATTTTGATAAAACTGCGGTGGAAGGACAAAGTACTAAAAGTGGGAAACAGCAGAGTGTATGTGGAGAATGATTACTCTTTGTACATCTGGCATAAGAGGAGTAAATGTATGCCAATATTCAGGGAATATTGAGAAACGGGTGAGAGATTCAAACTGCTGTACCCATCTTTTTTCAAACTATTCAAAATACAAAACCAGCACCAAGTAAATTTCACAAATGACAACACCTTATTGGCAGGCTCACAACTCGAAAATGGCTAGCAAGTAAATGAACAAGAGAGTACAAAACTGCTTATTGCTTTTGTTCCAGTGTATTTGTACATGCATGAACTTCTTCAAAATATTGATATTTTTCCCTGGAGGGACAAAATTATTTTTTGAGGAAGAACATGTTAGGAGGAAATATAAAAGTTCGTCCAATGAAAAGTGAGATGTGAAACAGAAAACAATTTTGCTTCTTGTTCTCATAATAAAGGCCACAGAGAGTCTGTGCCTGTGAAATATTTTCCAGTATTTCAATGGAAAATGCTAGAGAGAAGGAAAAAGGCAGAAGAGTCAACTAGAAGAATTGAGCATACATTGGAAATGAAGGAGAGGCGGGATTTGGAAGAGGGAGATGCACAGGAATAAAACCAGTAACTTGAAAATTGATAAATGGGGGAATACAAAGCAGTAATTATATTTGTCAAACATGACAGAACAAGAAAATCTGGAAATATTGGACTTTGAACTTGTAGGGGATTCTAAAGCATATGCCCTACTTCATGTCATTAATATTCAGAAGAATTCTTAGGAGAGGGAAAGAGGAGGGAAAAAGTTAACTGTAAATAATCTTTTTTCTTAATGATACTATTTTTGTAGTGCATGATTTTCTTGGCATGCTATAAAGTAAAGTTTTTGTTTTCAGTCATTTTACTTGTAATGGTATTATGGGTCTATATTAGATCAGCAAACGCTTAAAAAAGCAAACGCTGATTGATCGAACTTATGTAAACGAAAGCTTACAATCTCAAACTGTCAGATCAGCGATTTTTTTTCCCTAGGGAAATAAATCGCTGATCCAAAACACACACAACACAAGCACACCAAACAAACAGCAATCCACGCACATATACCTAAAATCTGACACCTAAGCCTACACTATACACATACCACTAACTATCCACTTACCTTAACCCTAACGTCCGTCACAATCACCTCACCTGTTCCCTAACTCGCCTAACCCTCACGTCCACACAATCGCACACTTACCTGAATCCGACCCGTAACTTTCCACCACAGCACTGAAAATACCGAAGCAACAGTAAAGGATAACCAGATTCTTTCCCTAGGAAAAAATTTGGGTTTCTGTTGCTTCTATATTTTAAATATTCGCTTAAATAAGTTTGATCAAGCAGCGTTCGCTGATCTAATATAGACCCTGGTATTACTAATGTAAACAGGTGCTCGTGTTTCTTTTTTTTTCCCTTTCTTCTCTCTTTCTCCCACTTCATTTTTAAGGAATGTAGGCACTGCAGTGTAAAAAGAAAGTCTGGTTAAAATAACGCGACAAAAGAAAATTAGTGTACTTTTTCTTATTCTTGCATAGGGGAATGACTGGATTAAGGCCCTTAGCTTGATTCAGTAACAAGTTTTAAGAAAGCGAGTAAATAAAAAAGAATATTGAATATTATAAGGATTTTTCTAGCAAATAAATGTATGCTTAGTAGCATTTTTGTATCTGGCCCTTGTGTCTCTAGGAGACAATCTGATAAAGAGAAATGGCTAGGAGACTATATTCACTGAAAGCATTCAAATGTTTACTTAGCTAAGAGAGCTATAAATATAAGACAAAATTAGACCGCACTTAGTAGAAACATAGGCTGTATCATGCATCATAGCATGGATAACCATTCTTTTATGTTAACCCCAGGACTGTGAGCATGGCTGTCAGCTTGGAACATTTGTTTTATTAGGAGCGTAACACTTCAGTGTTTGAAGATGTACATAGTTTTTTGTGGTATTATTAAGTTAATGGGTTTTAGGGGGTATTGGGTTTTATTGAGGGTTTTCAGTATAACAAAAAGTTTTGTAAGATGTGGCATTAGCTCAAATGTGTATGACAAGAAACAGCTGTATAAACGATCAACCTGACAAACATTTCAAACAGTGTATGCATGTAACACAAAAGCTGGAACTAGACATTTAATAAAAATGCTTTTATACGTAAAAGGTGGGAATAATAACATTTTAATACATTGTTGCTTTCTGTGATGTCTAAGTATCGGGTTTCACAAGTAAATACAAAAAAGAAAGAAAGAGTAGTGACCTGTATTAAAAATGTAGAGTGCAAATAGCTATGCTACAGGAGACACACTTTGAAAGAACTGAAACATTTTCAGGGTGGCTATTCAGCAGAATACCTGGGACAAAGGAAAAGATGAGTATTTATATTAATTGCAAGAGGAGCTCCAATAGTGATAGAAGAGGATAAACATTAATTATGCTATATTTGTAGTACTAAGGGGCTACTGGCAAGGGAGGAGGATTATACTGGCATATATTTATATGCCACCTAAATTTATTTATTTTACATTTGCTTACCAGGAAAGTCTGACTGGACACTGGTCCTTTTTGTGCAGAGGCCCGTGTACATCAGTAAATTTTAGTGTACACATGATAGAACATATGCCACAAATATAATACACTTACATGAAGTAATTATTATATGTATATTCGTTGTTTTTTCAAGTTACATTTTCAGGCATGCCATGCAGAAATAAAAAACAAGATTGTAAAGATAAGAATTTGGGCAAAACTGTCATGAATAAAGGTGGAATGAGGGGTAAAAGAAGCAAGAGAAGGACAAGAGTTAGTAAGTTGGGGTAGGAAGTGTGCAAGGACAAGAGTTATTTAATTGGGGAAGGAAATGTGCTTAGAGAGAAGGAAGTAAAGATTCAGCAGTAGGATTTGGGAAATCCTACCCAGGGCTATCTCAGTTACAGAGCCATGAGTTATTTAGGTACATGGGTGGGAGGTTGGCATAATGGTTAAGGTGCTTACCTTAGAAATGCAAGGTGCAGGGTTTGATTCTGACATGAGGTAATTGGCTAGGCTTAAAATGGCTCATAAGGGCAATTAACCTAATACTAACCTATGACTTTAGTGCTGTTTTGAAGCAGGCAGTCGAAGCTGTGGCTGAGATATTGGGGGAAGGCTGTTCCATTGTTTAGCAATAATATGGTTATAGAGGAATGTACCTGCAGAACTATTCACCTTAATTAAACTTCTAGTAGAGGGTTTTGATTGGATCACATGACTCTCGTTTTGTGGCTAGGGTGTATTGGGTTTTGTAAGGCTGGTTTTTTTTCAGGATAGTAAAGTGGTTTGTGGGCTACTATAAGTTGATTATAAAGAATTAATTGGGGAAGTTCTAGCCAGTTAAGTTGTTTGAGAGGAATACGGTGGTGTGTTCTGAAAGGAGTATTGATTGCGAATTTGGCAATTTTGTTATAACAAGCTTGTAAAGTGGATAGGTCAGATTTTCATAGATTGATGAGGATTGGGGTGGCATAAAGAAGGCTAGAGATGAGATGGGTATGTGCAGTAATGGTCCTAGTGTTATTTGTTAGGAACTATTTCTGTATAGTATACTTAGTTTTTTTATGTACTTTTTATAGTAAGGGGTATATGTATATCAAATTTCATGTTATTGTTAATTTCTACCCCTAGCAGTTTGGTGTGACAGACTAGAGATATGACAGTATTGTTACGGGAGGTGATGTTAAATGTTAGGTTGTGTTAAATTATGTGTTGGTGGAAAGATAAGCTTAGTTTTGTTAGGATTTAGTATTACTTGTGAGTAAGTAAGCCATCTTTCAGCAGAGAGAGACAGGAGTATTGTGTTTGTTGTACTTGGGGGGAGGAAGAAGCACAGATTAGTGTGGAATCCTCTGCATATTGGATGACTGTGGTCTGTAGTGTGGATGTATGAAGGTTATTAGTGAAAATAGAAAAAAAACCAGTGGTCCAAGAATGGAACCTTGTGGGACTCCTAGTGAGACTGGTACTAAAAGGGAGAGTTCTAGATGCCATCTGACTGCCTGTTAAGTAACTCCTGAATTAGGAAATAGTGAAATAGCTAAGACTGAGTTCTGAAAGAGTGTTGATGAGTTTATCATGATTAACCATATCAAAAGCTTTGTAAAGATTTAGAAAGATAACTGAGACAAACTTTCCATCGCTTCTGTGGTTGTTTACTGTCTCAATAAAGGACATGAGGGCAGTAGTGGTACTATGGCATGGTCTAAAACCGTGTTGTGTTTTTGTGAGTAGATTTATTAAGAGTTTAGTTATGTCATGATTGGTGTATATACACACTTTTAAGGGATTTGGAGAGGGGAGAGAGTATGGTGATTGGTCGGTAGTTAGTAAGTTCTTCAGAGTTGCCCCCCTTGTGAAGTGAGATCATCTTCTTTCGGCTGTTCCCGTTAGGGGTCGCCACAGCAGATCACCTGTTTCCATTCCCTCCTGTCCTCTGCATCTTGCTCTGTCACACCAACCACCTGCATGTCCTCTCTCACCATATCCATAAACCTTATCTTAGGCCTTCCTCTTTTCCTGTTACCTGGTAGCTTCATCCTTAGCATCTTTTTCCCAATATACTCAGCATCCCTCCTCAGCACATGTCCAAACTAACGTAATTGGACCTCTCTGGCTTTGTCTCCAAACCTTCCAACCTGGGCTGACCCTCTAATGTACTTATTCCTAATCCTGTCCACCCTCGTCACACCCAGTGCAAATCTTAACATCTTTAATTCTGCCGCATCCAGCTCAAACTCCTGCCTTTTTGTCAGTGCCACTGTCTCCAACCCATATAACATAGCTGGTCTCACTACCCTCTTGTAGACCTCCACTTTCACTCTTACAGGTACTCATCTGTCACAAATCACTCCTGACACTGTTCTCCACCCACTCCATCCTGCCTGTACTGTCTTCTTCACCTCTCTTCCACACTCACCGTTACTCTGAACTATTGACCCCAAGTATTTAAATTTATCCACCTTTGCCACCTCTACTCCTTGCATCCTCACCATTCCTCTATCCTCCCTCTCATTCACACACATATATTCTGTCTTAGTCCTGCTGACCTTCATTCCTCTTCTCCCTAGAGCATATCTCCATCTCTCCAGGGTCTCCTCCACCTGTTCCCTACTCTCACTACAGATCACAATGTCATCTGCAAACATCATAGTCCACAGGGACTCCTGTCTGATCTTGTCTGTCAACCTGTCCGTCACCATTGCAAATAAGAAAGGGCTCAGAGCTGATCCTTGATGTAACCCCACCTCCACCTTAAACGCATCTGTCACTCCCACTGCAGACCTCACCGCTGTCACACTACCCTCATACATATCCTGTACCACTCTTACACACTTTTCTGACACTCCTGACTTCCTCATACAATACCACAACTCCTCTCTAGGCACCCTGTCATATGCTTTGTCTAAGTCTACAAAAACACAATGCAACTCCTTCTGACATTCTCTGTACTTCTCCATCAACACTCTCAGAGCAAAGATCGCATCTGTAGTGCTCTTTCCTGGCATGAAACCATACTGCTGATCACTAATCATCACGTCCCTTCTTAACCTTGCTTCCACTACTCTTTCCCATAACTTCATGCTGTGACTGATCAGTTTAACCCCTCTATAGTTACTACAGCTCTGCACATCACCCACATTCTTACAAATCGGTACCAAAACACTCTTTCTCCATTCCTCAGGCATCCTCTCACTTTCCAAGATTTCATTAAACAATCTGGTTAAAAACTCCACTGCCATTTCACCTAAACACCTCCATGCTTCCACAGGTATGTCATGTGGGCCAACAGCCTTTCCATTCTTCATTCTCTTCATAGCTATCCTTACTTCCTTCTTGCTAATCCATTGTACTTCATGATTTACTATCCCTACATCATCCAACCTTCTCTCCCTCTCATTCTCTTCATTCATCAACCTGTCAAAGTACTCTTTCTATCTCCTCAACACACTCTCCTCGCTTGTGAGTATGTTTCCCTCATTATCCTTTATCACCTTTACCTGCTGCACATCTTTCCTAGCTCGGTCCCTCTGTCTAGCCAATCGGTACAGGTCCTTTTCTCCCTCCTTAGTGTCCAACCTTTCATACAACTCTTCATATGCCTTATCCTTGGCCTTCGCCACCTCTCTCTTTGCCATACACCTCATCTCCTTATACTCCTGTCTGCTTTCTTCAACTCTCTGGCAATCCCACTTCTTCTCTGCCAACCTCTTTCTCTGTATACTCTCCTGTACTTCCTCATTCCACCACCATGTCTCCTTGTCGTCCTTCCTCTGTCCAGATGTGATACCAAGCACCTTTCTAGCAGTCTCCCGTACTAGCTCTGCTGTAGTTACCCAGCTATTTGGTAACTCTTCACTGCCACCCAGTGCCTGCATTAACTCATCCCTGGACTCCACCTCACAGTTACCCTTTTTCAATTTCCACCATTTGATCCTTGGTGCTGCCCTCACACTCCTCCTCCTCTTCTTCTTGATCACCAACGTCATCCTACAAACCACCATCATATGCTGCCTAACTACACTTTCTCCGGTCTCCACTTTACAGTCTCCAATCTCCTTCAAACTGGCCCTCCTACATAAGATATAATCCACCTGTGTGCATCTTTCTCCACTCTTGTATGTCACCCTATGCTCCTCCCTCTTGTTAAAATACGTATTCACCACAGCCATGTCCATCCTTTTCGCAAAATCCACTACCATCTGACCTTCTGCATTCCTTTGTTTAACACCATACCTACCCATCACTTCCTCATCCCCTCTGTTCCCTTCACCAACATGCCCATTGAAATCTGCTCCAATCACCACTCTCTCACCCTTGGGTACAGTCATCACCACTTCATCCAATTCACTCCAAAATTTTTCTTTCTCGTCCATTACATACCCAGCTTGTGGAGCATATGAACTAGCAGCATTCATCATTACACCATCAATTTCCAGCTTCATAAACATCACTCTATCTGACACTCTTTTCACCTCCAAAACACTCTTAGCATACTGTTCCTTCAGAATAACTACTACACCATTTCTCCTTCCATCCACACCATGATAAAACAATTTGAACCCACCTCCGATACACCTAGCCTTATTCCCCTTCCATCTGATCTCTTGCACACACAATATACCAACCTTCCTTCTGTCCATCATATCAGCTAGCTCTCTCCCTATACCAGTCATGCTGCCAACATTCAAAGTTCCGACCCCCACTGCCACAGTCCTAGCCTTTCTCCTCTCTTCCTGCCTTCGGCCATGTCTTCCACCTCTTCTCCTCCTTCGGCCAACAGTAGCCCAATTTCTGCCAGCACCCTGTAGGCTAACAGTACTGGTGGAGTCGTTGTTAACCTGGGCCTTGACCGACCTGGTATAAAAATGTTTATTGGTGTCTGCATGAAATGAATTGGCGAAGTTTTATGCCAGATGCCCTTCCTGACGCAACCCTCCCCATTTATCCAGGTTTGGGACCGGCACAAAGAAATGCACTGGCTTGTGCATCCCCAGTGGCTGGTTTCCCTTGTAAAGTGAGATGATATGTGAAATTTTCCAGAGCTGAGAGACTAGGTTTTCTGACATGGAGTGGTTAATGAGAATTGCTACAGGATATGCAATTGCCTCAGTGGCAGTTTTTAGGAATTCAGCTGGTAGTCTGTCAATGGAAGGAGTTGTAGGTTTTAGTTTGCTAAGCAGTTTTTTAATTGTGGGCATAAGGACAGGTTGAACATCGCAGCCCAACTAGTCCCTGAGCTCCACGGAGCTTGCACCGAGCTGGTATTTAAGCTACCATATACGCTCTTCACTCACTCCTATAAGGAACTCCTACTAGCCCTATCTTTCTACAAATTGCTTCCCTCTGTTGGTTTTACTAGCCTACCTACTCTAAGTTCCACATTGATATTGTCGCGCGTTCCCTAACAAACTCTCCTGACTCACACTGGGATAGTCGCGGGTTTTTATATTCAAATCTATCCGACAAACGCCGACTGAACTGTACGGAGCATGCACTGTGCTGGTACCTAGGCTACCATATGCGCTCCTCACCCACTCCGACAAGGGACTCCTACTAGTCTTATTTGTTGGCAATGCGCTTCCCTCTATTGGTTTTATTAGCCTACCTACTCTAGTTTCTCTATCGCAAGGTGACTCCCTCTATTTGATTTATTAGCCTACCTACTCTAATTTCTAAATTGTCATTGTAGCGCATTCCCTCGCAAACTCTCCCTGACTCAGATTGGGATTGTAGAGTGTTCTTTCAAAGCTGCCCGACACGCTTGCTAAAGGGAGCCTGTCGTGTCTACTCTCCCTACCATCCTCCTTGCGCGCAAAGTTTCTTCACTTAACCCCATATTGTCTCGCCTCACTTATCCTCTTCAGCTTTCTGTCTACACAGCGTGTATTCCCTTTGACTCACTCATTTTAGCCTTCTAGTATTCCTAGCAGCTGTGGCACGTGGGGAGTGCAGTAAACAGTCTGTTTACTAGCCTCGTTTACTGTCCTTAGCTCTTTCAAGTGCTTAACACATTACATACGCGCTACGTTATCTATACCTTATAGCTCTGATATTCTATGTCCCAACTGCTGCAGTACATGGCGTTATTTTTTAACAGCCCCTTTCCTACCCTTACTTAGCTAACTTGTGCTAACCTGTGCATTATTTTTACCTGGGTTTTGCACACTAAATACCTAGGAGGTTGTATTCCTACCTCTCTATCCCTTTCTTAATTCTCCTATAGTTATTCCCCTAGCTTATGTAGTTCCTTAGTATAGGACTGTCTGACTTCAATTGTAATTGAAAATTGTGAGTGGAAACAGCAAAGTACCTGGTCCTTCATTACTTAATACCTGGTTGGGGTATTCATTATTACTAGTTGGTAGGGTTTAGATACTCTTGCCTCTATGTACCATATAGTGTTTAGCTGAGATTTATTCATTGCAAATAGCTGTATTTACTGATTACAATGCATAAATGTATTTGTAACTGATCTTATCCTGCACTATTACCTTGTGAACATTGCTATATGTCTGAATGTTTTACAGGATTATTGCTATCTGTTGCATTTTCTCTGCTTTCTTACAGTTTTTGTTACACTATATCTTAATCCTTTTCTTCTCCCTTCCTTTCCCAGCTCTATTGCCTCTTGACCACCTGTAGGTCTGGGTTTGTTTAGCCTACCAAAGACTCCTGTCACCTACCCTACCTAGGGACCTAACCTATATATTTTTGGATAGCCTCCTCCTAAAAAGACGCAAGAAAGTACGTCCTACAAACTCTTCCAGGTTTTTATCACTATTTGTATGCTTCTCTCACCCTGAAGTATTGCTAATCTCTAAGTAAGAACTGCCAGCAGCCACCCATAGCTTTTCCCTTCCCTCGACCACCAGCAACCATTAGTAACTCCAACTAGTAGTCCTGGTAGCAATTACCTGCTGAGTCCACTAGGTGGCTCCCTTCTACTAGAACTGCTTATCCCTCCAAACTTTTCTTTCAACATATTAATTCCTATGTTTCCCACTATCTGTTAGCCTTTTCTGCAACTTCCTCCCTTCCCCTTTTTCTATTCAACTCAACCTTACCTCTCTCAGTACTTACACCCAAGCATTCTTCCATCCCCTTGGACTACTTACCTTCACTGTAAGCACCTCACTGATTGTTTTCCTCTCAACATCTCTGCTTTGGCTCTTCCCGCTCCGTTAAGCCTCTTGGCTCACTCCGCTCCCCTCCCTACCCCCAATTCCCACCCACCCCCAGGGGTCCTACATTTAACTTGCCTCTAGACACACCTCTTACTTCGTCCTCCCAATCATACTCACAGCCTCACTAATTGGGTACCACCCTGCACTTAGCCACACCTACTTACATACTATACCCAGCCCCACCCTCTCTCACTAACACACATAAAATATCACAGCCCCTACCACTTGCCCTACACTTCCACAATACTTCCACCTACAAAACACCAGTAAACCACATTCTAAGTTACAACTATATTATCATGACTTCAACTATCCTCCAGTCACAACTGAAATTACCTATCTCCTTCTTACTATTATTCCTTCTCATTGCCACCTACTTCCTAACCTCCTATGAACACTCCATTACTTTTTCTCTCTCACTTCCCTCAAAACATACCAGTACACCTGCAACATCCGCACCTCCATCCTTCTTACATACCCCCTCACAATCCATCTACCTACTTGCCAAATACCACAGACTATTACACTGCAAACTACTAAGAACTAAAACAAAGAAATTATTCGACACCTTCCTAAAACATAAACTAGAAAACTATTTTACACTACTCCATCTACTACAAGATGGTGACATACACCCCAACCCAGGCCCTCAAGCTACTACTACCAAAACACACACAAATCATATCAAATCCTTCTATCTTTCATCCACTACACCCTCTAATTTATTATCCTTGGCCCATCTCAATATACGTAGCATCTGTAACAAAATTAGTCAACTCCATGCCCTATTAGAAGTACACAGATTTGATATTCTATGCTTATCAGAAACTTGGCTAAAACCTTCAATTAAAGACATTGAAATTACCCCACCTGGATATAACATTGTTAGACTTGATCGCACCTCCAGGAAGGGAGGTGGAGTAGCTATTCTATATAAAACAAACCTGAAGCTTACTCTTCTTGACCTTACCCTTACCCAAAACAATAATGCTGAAATAATTTGCTCCAGAATTCAAATTAACACTACTAAAGCAATAAACATCATCTGTGCCTACCTCCCCCCTGGAAATAACATCCCCACTTTAGAACAGCTTCTTGAACAACTCTCCAATAACCTCCCTCAAGAAACACTATTCCTTGGGGACTTTAACATTGATTGGAAATCTTGTAACAATGCTAACCCTACTTCTCATATAAACCTTTATGGTTTCAAACAACTAATTGATAGTCCCACTAGAATAAATAATAAGAGTAAAAAAGAAACCACCTTAGACTGGATTCTTACAAACTCCCCCCTACAAACCTACCAAACTGGCATCCTTCCTGATGACCTCAGCGATCACTCCCTCACCTATGTCATTAGAGCTAAAACTAATGTAAACTTACCTACGTCTCACAGAACACTATATTCAAAAAAACAATTTAATCCTGAACAGTTTCAAACAGAACTTTCACAATACAACTGGACCCCTCTAAAACACCTCTCACTTAACAATGCTGTTGAACATTTCAACTCAGCATTCCTTGCAATCTTAAATCAACATGCCCCAAGTCGTACCATTAGAACAAAGACCAAAACAGCACCTTGGCTAACCTCTAATACTAAACAAAAAATTATACTCAGAAATAAATCTTGGAAAAAATGGCGTTCCTCTAGAAACCCAACATATCACCAAACCTTTAGAGAGCTCAGAAACAATACCAAAAAAGCCATCCTTTCAGATAAAAATTATTACCTTGAACTTCAGCAATCCACCAAAAAAGAACCAAAAAAGTTCTGGTCTACCATCAATAATCTACTTACCCCAGGCAAAGTAGTTACACCAAACCCACAGAATTTAGACCCTGATAATCCCTCTTTAATAGCCAATAACTTCAATACCTTCTTTACTACTTCCATACAAAGTCTAGCTAACCACTTATCTCCTGATACTTCCCAACTCCTCTTAAGTAACATCAACAACTCCCTTCTTCCCCTTCAACTTCAACCCATACCCACCTCCTACATACAATCTCTTTTACAAAAACTTAAACCCACTGCCCCTTCAGCAGATAAGCTTCCTGCTGAATTCCTTCAAGTAGCAGCTAAAACTATTGCCTACCCTGTTTCTATCCTAATAAACCGATCTATAAAAGAAAGTACTTTTCCAGCAATCTGGAAGATATCACACATCATACCCTTACACAAAGGAGGTAAATCCACTGACCTTTCTTTCGCCCTATTGCACTATTATCTCCACTAGCTAAAATCATGGAAAAATGTATACACAAACAACTACTTAACCATCTCCTTCATAACAACCTACTAGCTAACACTCAGCATGGATTTAGACCCTCACATAGTACTACCACTGCACTACTTTCTTTTACCAACACCATCAACTGTAACCGCAACAACAACAAACTAACCTCTTCTCTTTTCCTAGACCTGTCAAAAGCCTTCGACATGGTCAGCCATACACTTCTTCTACACATATTAAAATCCCTTGCCTTGGATTCCTCTTCCTTATCCTGGTTCTCATCCTATCTTGAAAACCGACAACAAGCAGTACTCTGGAAAAATTCTCTATCTGCTCTACTACCTATCTCTTTAGGAGTACCTCAAGGATCTATACTAGGCTCACTGTTATTCTCTAT
Organism: Protopterus annectens; assembly: GCF_019279795.1. Classification (NCBI taxonomy): domain Eukaryota; kingdom Metazoa; phylum Chordata; order Ceratodontiformes; family Protopteridae; genus Protopterus; species Protopterus annectens. The sequence goes on from NC_056750.1 coordinate 852,636,339, forward strand.
CTTTATTAATGATCTCCAATCATCTATCCAAAACACAACCTGTATACAGTATGCAGATGAGTCTACCATTATTTGCACAGCTTCCACTCAATCTGAACTCCAGTCACTGACACAATCTACCTTTTCAACGGTCGAACAGTGGTTCTCAAAAAGATGTCTTCTCCTCAACCCCAAGAAAACAAAACTATTACTATTCTCACCTACCCACAAATCTTCTCAACTAAACTTCACTGTTACTGCAAGTGATAATTCCCTCATCTCCCCCGATTCTACTACCAAACTGCTCGGTGTTACTATTGATAATAATCTTAACTATGATTATCACATCAATAACACCATAAAAGCAGTTAATAAAAAGATTGGTTCACTGTACAGAATTAAACCCTTCCTTACACCAGAAACACGGACCACCTTAACACAATCGCATCTTATCTCTACTCTACTGTACGCTTCCTCTATTTACACTAATCTCTCTAAAACCAACCTAAGGAAACTGACTACATCCTACCACAATATAGCTCATTTTGCCACAGCATCCCAGTATAGAACTCACCACTGTCTAAACTTAAAACACTTACACTGGTTGGAACTTCCTAACAAGCTTATATATCAACAACTCTTAATAACACATAACATTCTATATCAACCATCAAAGACACCTGCTCTTAGTAACCTCTTGACCCCCTATAATAACTTGAAACAGCTCCGCTCCGCCGAAAAGCTACAGGTCAACACAACTAGAATTACAAATTCAGCAGGTAACTGCCTTTTCTCCAACTCAGTAGGCAAAATATGGAATAACCTCCCCTCACACATTACCTCTCTAGCCTCCTTTCATCATTTTAAAAAACAACTTCTTTTACATCTGAACAACTTCTGGCTCTGCTCCTGTACCAATCCAGACTAATCTACTTTCTTCTTTCTACTATCATATTTCCTTAATTCAAAACTGCAATCTTTCTCTGTGATCACAAATGACTTAATGACTGTACTGCTACTATTGTTCTCATAAAAAAAAAAAAGTACAATGTCTTTTACAAGTATGTATATACATTTTAAAATATGTAAGATCCCATCCTCACATAATTGTACTGCAAAGAATTAATGCCTTTCTCAATACGTAGATAGCACTATGTGTGTTTTATTAATTGATCTAGACTAATATGTATGCATTGTTGCTCACTGTCTGTGTCACAGGCATTTATTGTAAATGTTTAATTTCTATAACCTTGTTTTAATCTGTGGAGCTTTTCTCCCCGGGCCTCCACTGAAAATGGAAATTATCCAGCTGGACTAGCCCGGTCAACAAATGTAAAATAAAATAAAAATAAAATAAAGCGTTGTTCATTATTATGGATATTTGCTGACTTAATACTTGTAGAATAGCTTTGAGAGTTAGCTAGAGCTAGGATGGATTCTGTAAAGAATTTGTTAAATTGAGTTACTATATTTGTTGAGCTGTCAGTAGTTACAGGTGGAAGGGTGCCAGTTTTTCCCAGTTGTAGTACTTTATTTCAGTTGTCCAAAACTTTTTAGAATTGTTTTGATATCTGATTTGTGTGTTATGGTAATAGATTACTTTGTCCTCTTTGATAATTTTCTTTGCCTTATTTCTAAGTTCTAGATATTTTTGTTTAGCAACAGGGGTACCTACTTTTTGCTAGTTTGACCGGCTTTGTCTCTGTGATGTAGCAGGGATCTAGTCTCTTTAGTTAGTCAGGGGGCATAATTAGCTTTAAATCTGATGGTTCTCTGGGGTGCATGATGGTTTAATATGTCAAGGAAGGTTGAACTGAAGTATGATACATCCTCATCTAGATTTAGAGTTTTCAATGGGTGCAAGTTGCATCTTTTCAGAGCGGTTGTAAAGTTGTTGGAGTTGAAGAATCTTTTTGTTACGTATTTGTTGATATGTGGTGGATTTCACTAGACTGGTTCAGTGTTTGATTAGGAATGTTGGTGAGTGGTCACTCAGGCTGTCTGTGACACAGCCTGATTGACTAATTTGATCTCCACTGTCAATATCCAGTCCAGGGTTGATTGCCTCTTTATTGTTTTATCAACTCTGGTTGGAGAGTGGATGAGTTGAGTGAAACCATGGAGGTTGATGAAGTTTGTGGGGTTCCTGGAATTACATGTTAGCTAATTGATATTGAAATCACCTAGTATAATGGTTTCTTGATGAAGAGTTAGAGACCCAATGAAGCAGATTTTCTAAGGAGTCTCTTGTTACCTAGTGGAAAATAGAAGTCAATTAAGTTGATATTTTTTTCTATTATTAATGTATAGTTTAGCAAGCATAATTTCTGTTGTACATAGTGTAGGTAATGGTAGGTCCTGAATTTACATGTTTAGTTGTTTTTTTTAAATAAAATTGCTATGCCTCCACTTTTTGGGTTGTTTGATCATTTTGTAGTAAGTTTTAGCCAGGGGACGTATTTCATTGATAGTTATGGCAGGTTTTAGCCAAGTTTCAGTGAGCAGGACAATATCAGGTGAGCAGTGGGAATGGTTTGCATGCAGATCAGGGATTTTGTTTGTGATGCTTCTAATGTTAATGTTTAGTAGTAGATCACTGGATTTTTAGTGAGATGGTGAAAGGTGTGAGAGGTGTGAGTGGTGTATTGTATGATTGGGTGGTTGATGGGGTTGTAAGGGCCAGGGTTTGGGTGTACATCTCTGCAGAAAGCTAGTCTAGAGGTGGTTTGTATTATGATGTTAATGAAGTTAGCAACAAATAAGTAGCATTTTAAGAATGGCTCGTTAAGTCTGCTGTGTATGTAATGAGAGTAATAAGATGTGGTGATTGAGAGCTGTCTGAAGGATAGAGGGGTAGATAAACAGGTTTAAAGGTGTTGCTGTATTTGGGTTAGTGTTGGTGGTGGCATGATGAGGTAGTGATAAAGGAGTAGTATGGTAGTATGAGATTATGTGTGCAAGTAGACTGAGAGTTATAATAGTGAGGCTGAGTAAGGTATACGTTCAAGTTGTAGTTGGTAGGAGTGTGAGGTTTATGTAATTAGAGTGGCTATAGTTGTGATGCTTATAATGATGTAGGTTTATGAATATAACAAATTAATTATTAGGTTGTAAGGTGGAAGTGAGGGTTATAATTTGTTATTGTTGAGTAGATTATGTTTTGGTGATGGCTTGTTGTAAAAGTGTTGATATAACGTGCTGGGATGTTGGAGGTGGGTAGTTAAGGGGGAGTGGCTAAGAATTGATTAGTTATGTGTAGTGATTTGCTTATGTCAAGTGGTGGGAGTGGTTAAACAGTATAAATCTAAGAGATTCTTGAGTTGGAGGCCAGACGTTTGGAAATAGAAGCAGCTGAGAGACTGAGACTTCTGCAGGCTGAGGAGAATGAGAAACTGCTACACCTGGAAGCTGAGGAAAAGGAGAGGCAGCATGAGAAGGAGATGCTGACTCTTCGCCAGAGTCATGGAGGTAATGGGGAAGGGAGTAACCGGACCCCAGAAGCACAAAAGGTCAGTACATTTTTTTCGCAGTTTAAAGAGGGGGATCATTTTGATAGTTTCATTCATATGTTTGAGATGGTATGTAAAAGTATGATGTTGACCAAAGGCTCTAGGTATGGTTCCTGACCCCCTTACTCAATGGTAAAGCTGCAACTGTGTTGTCTAAACTTGCTGATTGTGAATATTTTGATTATGCTGTTGTTAAAAATCACTTGTTAGAATTGTTTAAGCTAACACCTGAAACATATAGGAAAAAGTTTTGTGAGCATAGACATAAGGCAGATGAAAGTGTGTGTGAATATGTTGCTGAACTGAGCACATTTTCATAGGTGGGTGAGTGGATGTCAGGTAACCAGTTTTGAAGGGCTGGCAAACTTTTTGTTGAGGGAACAAGCCCTTAGCACTTTGCCTGAGGACATGAGGATCTGGTTGGCTGATAGACAGTGTGCTACTTCAGATGAGTTGGGGAGGAAGGGAGACCTATACCTTGCAAACAGGGCATCCCTGCACAGGAAAGGAACCCCCAGTACTGCTCATGGGTCTAAAGGAGCCCATGGTGGGCAGCACAGACTGCCCCAACAGAATCTGCCAGTATTTATTTTATTTATTTATTTATTTTACATTTGTTAACCGGGCTAGTCCAACTGGATACATGTCCATTTTCAGTGGAGGCCCGAGGAGAAAAGCTCCAAGTTTTCAAAACATTTAATGTTACAAGTAATTTAAAAATAACAATACAAAAATGTACAGCAAAATGTTACAAGAACAAGATTTGTTCATAGTAAAAAAAATGATTTGACTATTTTCCCACAAAAAAAAACAATAAGTAAGTAAATCGAGAAAAGATGGGGATATAAGGTTACTAAGGACATCAACAGGATAAGACAGGATTTGGAAAACAGGATTGGTGGTTAGATGGGATAGGTAGAGCTGGACAGAGTAGAAAGGTCAGTGAGTAATTATGATATAAGGATAAACTTTAACAGAGAAAAATTTGAGGGAGACATGGTAGAGCAGAGGACAAGGTAATGAAAAAGCAGATTAGTCAGGGTTATTGCAAGAGCATAACCAGTGGTTGGAGAGGAAATGTTTAAGGTTAGTTTTGAATAATGGGAGAGATGTAAGAGCTGTTAGGTCAATAGGTAGGAGGTTCCATATTTTACCAACAAAGTTAGAGAAAAGAGAGTCTCCTGCAGAATTATTAGATAAAGAAGTTTGCATCTGCATTTTTTTAGTTGAGCGTAACTTTTTCAGGTTATGGTACGGCGTTATGAGGGTAGAGAGAGTTGGGGTATTGTTAGGTTGATAAAGGACTTTATGGGCAATAATAAGTAGGTTAAATTGTAGGAGGTAAGGTAATTCAAGCCAGCCTAGTTGTTTTAGGTTTTGACAGTGATGAGTCCTATAAGGTGAGTTAGTGGCGAATCTGGCAATGTTATTATAAGATTTAGCTAGTTTGTTATGATTATATTGGGGCAGGTTAGTATAGATGGGGGAGGCATATAATAGGGTAGAGAGTAAGTGAGTTCTTGCTATTGTAGATCTGGCTAGTGGTGATAGAAATTGTTTAATTCTATATAGAGATCCGAGTTTTTTGTTGGTAGATTTTATTATAGTGTTAATGTGAGCGTTAAATTTAAGTTGATTATCTATTGTGATTCCTAGGAGTTTGGTGGTGGTGTCAGGAGAAATTATGGTACCATTGTTGGATTGAAGTGTAAAATGAAGAGGGGGAGATGTGTGTGAGGGTGTAAACAGCAATAATTTGTTTTTTTTTAGGGTTGAGGAGAAGACAATGGTTAGAGAACCATTTTTCTATTGTGGTGAAGGATTTTTGTGTGAGAGAATGTAGGTCAGTTTGGGATTTTGCTGAGCAAATAATTGTGGAGTCGTCGGCGTATTGAATGCAGGTAGAGAAGGGGATAGAGAGATGAAGGTCATGGATGAAAATGGAGAATAAAAGTGGGCCTAAGATAGAGCCCTGTGGGACACCTAGGGAAGTAGGTAGAAGTTCAGAAAGATGATTCTGCCAGAGAACTGCTTGTTTACGATTATCCAGGTAGGATGTGAACCAGTTCAAGGCGGATTTATCAAGTGATAGGGACTTTAGAAGGTGGAGTAGAAGTTTATGGTTGACCATATCAAAGGCTTTAGAAAGATCTACAAAGAATGCTGATGACAGGAAATTATTGTTTCGATTTGTGTTGATACAGTTGGTAAAAGAAAGTAGGGCTGTGGTAGTACTGTGGTAAGGACGAAAGCCATGTTGACAGTACGCTAAGAGATTGTGGTGGAGTAGGTGGGTAATTAATTGTTTGTGGATACATTTCTCCATTATTTTAGCAAGAGGAGACAGAAGAGCTATGGGACGGTAGTTTGAGTATTCAGTAGAGTCGCCACCTTTGTGAAGGGAATAATATGTGAGATTTTCCAGATTGATGGAATAGTGCATTCCTTAATAGTTCTGTTAATCAATATAGAGATTGGGTAGGCAATGGCTGAGGCTCCTAGTTGTAGGTATTCCCCTGGTAATTTGTCAGCTGAGGGGTAGAAGGTTTAAGTTTTTGAAGTAAGGAGGAGATGAAGGAGGTGGGTATTGGTTCTAGGTGGAAAGGAGGGGGGGTGGGGCTTGTAGCGGGCAGGTTGGCAGTGTCAGGATATTGTTGATTTGCTAAGTTTTGTACAGCTGTGGTAAAGAAGGTATTAAACGCATTTGCTGTTTTTGTAGGGTCATCAGAGTTGCTGCCAAGTGGAGTTGGTGTTACTACTTTACCTGGGGATATTAGTCTGTTAATAGAGGTCCAAAACTTCTGTGGTTTTTGGAGGGAAGATTGTTGAAGTTGGATATAAAAGTTTTTTTTGTCCTGTATGATTGCTTTTTTAGTCATATTTCGTTGTTGTCTAAAATTGTGCTGATCAGTTATGAGTTTAGTGGTACGCCATTTGGTCCAGGATTTGTTCCTGGAAAGGATTAGCTTTTTGGTCTCACTTGTGAGCCATACTGCTGGTTTGTTTTTCACTCTTATGGTACGAATTGGGGCATGATGATCTAGGATTGTTAGGAAAGTCTTATTGAAGTAGGATACTGCTTCATTTATTGGAAGGGACTTAAGGGGTTCCCATTTGCAATGTTTAAGTTCGGTTAGGAACATTTTCTGGTCAAAGTGTTTTTTACTGCGTATAGTTATAACAGGGGGAGAAATGTTAACATTTGTTTTATGTCTTATTATATATATTAGAGAGTGATCACTAAGGTCATCTGGTAGGGTTCCTGTTGTATAGTTTTGTTTTGGACCATTTATTAATATCCAGTCCAGAATGCTTTCTTTGTTATTGGATTTGTTTATTCTAGTTGTGGAATTAATGAGTTGTGAGAAACCATTCAAATTGATCAGAGAGGATGGGTTGTTATTGTTACATAAATTCCAGTCGGTGTTAACGTCTCCTAGTAGTATTGTTTCTTGTGGATAATTTAGAGAAAGGCAACTTAATAGGTCTTCTAGTTTATCTTGATTGTTACCTGGTGGGAAATAAGTACAGATGATGTTAACTGATTTCTGGTTGTTTAGTTGTAGTTTTGAAATAATTATTTCTGTATTGTCATCAGAATGTGGTTTGTGGTTTATTTTACTGATTTGTAATCCTGCCTTGTAGAGAATAGCAACCCCTCCACCTTTTTTCTTGATGCGGTCTTTTCGAATAATATTGTAACCTGGGGGAATAATTTCCGTATCTTTTATTGTTGGTTTAAGCCACGTTTCAGTTAAACAAAGGATGTCAAAGCGGTAGACATCTAGGAGAGCATGAACTTGAGTAATTTTGTTGCAGATGCTACGTATATTAAGATGGGCAATTTTGAGTGTTTTTGAGGATTGAGCTGATAGTAATGGGATAGAATTAGATTCAATACTATTAGAGAAGGATGAGTGAAACTTTGGGCCTGGGTTTGGATGAATGTCTCCATCCTTAAGGGAGTGGATCAAAGTGAAGTTATGATAGCGGCTAAGTTTAGGATTAAAGTCATATAATTTTCGAGTGTTAGGAATTGAGTGTTTTATATGAAAAAGTCGGTGATATTTGGCTTGGATGTAGCTATGGTTATATGTGGAATTATTAAAGTTTGTGCATGAAACAGGAAGTGATGTAGTAGTGTATTTGGATGGTATGAAAAGAGTTTTGAGAAGGGGTTGTTCATAGGAGGTAAGGAAATAGGTAGTGGTAAGAGAAGTGAACAATGACATTAGTAGTAGACAGTGGTGTAGGTTAGGCATGTTGAGAGAGGAGGGGAAAAAAATTATAGGTAGAGAGATGAGGAAAAGGACTGCTTTTGGTGAGAAAGGCTATAGATGATAGGGGAAGGTTTGTACCTAGTAGGTTAAGGATATTAGTGAAGGGTGAGGTTAGTGAATGATAGAGTAGTAAGTATAAGTAGTATGAGGAGGAGAAGGATTAGCTTTTGTGAGAAAAGGTTAGAGATAATAAGGGGAGATGTAAAGCTAGTGGGTGTGGAGGTATAAATGTAGGGTGTGGCTAGAAAGAAGTGAGTGGTTGGTTGGGAAAGAATTGAGGAGTGGAGGGGGGTGTGGTAAAGAGAGTATATAGGTAGACACCCTGGGGGCGGGTGGGAATTGGGGAGGTAGCAGGGGAAGTCGCTAGTCCAGGTATATGACCAGGACCTAGGGTTAAATGTTTTGAATGCAACCAGTGTGGCCATGTGGCATACAGATGTACATGGAGGCAAGATGGGGAACAAAAGGTGAGAGAGCCAGTAAGTGGGAAAGACAAAATGCCATTAGTAGGTTGTCTTGAGACAACGGGGGTGCCGAACTGTCATCCTGCAGATGTCCTGATAGAGAAGGATTTGGATGAGGCAGTACCATGTGTTTATGCAGTTACATGCAGTCAGGCTAGGAGACAAGCATGTGGGTCTGGTAGCCTAGGGGAGACCCAGACAGACTGCATACTTGCAGCCAGGACTGGTGAGGTGGTTACTTTAGGGAGGGAGCTACGCTGTAGCAGTGAGACTGAAGGTGAGCCACAGCTGCTTGCGGGTACTGATGCTCCCTAGGACAGAGTGACTGCAAAGGTAGAGGTGAATAGTAGTACCCAGGCTGACAGTGAGGTACTACTGTCAGAGGATGCCAGACTTCCTGTGGAAGGGTTACGAAGAGAGAGTTGAGACAGGGTCAGCACTCAGACCCTACATTGCAAGGCCTGAGGCAGGTAGCTAATGAGACACCTGATTCTCAAGGGAAGGGCCATCTGTAAACTGGGACAAAGGGTTACTGTATAGAGAGTGGACCCCTGAGGGAGGGCTAGAAGGTGAGAGAATACAGCAGTTGGTAGTGCCTAGAGCCTACTGTCTGGCGCTTCTAGCCATAGCCCATGATATTCCCTTTGCAGGTCATATGGGCATAAAACATACAAAGAGACGTATTATGCAGACGTTCTATTGGCCTGGAATTTCCAGAGATTTAACAGGGTACTGCAGGACCTGTGATCAGTGCCAAAAGGTAGGCAAGGCAGGAGACAAGGTGAGAGCTCCTTTGATGCCTTTGCATGTCATTGAGGCGCTATTTCAAAGGGTAGCTGTAAATATTTTGGGGCCTGTGAGTACCCCAAGTTCCACAGGGAAAAAGTATATCCTAGTGGTAGTGGATTATGATACACAATACTTGAGGCAGTGGCTCTGTCCTCCATTGAGGCAGAAAAGGTGGCAAATGCTTTGTTAGAGATTTTCAGCAGGGTGCGTTTCCCAAAAGAAATACTGACTGACAGAGGTGCCAATTTCATGTCAGACCTGCTGGCTTGTCTGAGGAAGTACTGTGGGGTGAAGCACATGAAGACCACCCCTGCCATCCCCAGACTAATGGTCTTGTTGAGAGGTTAAACTCTACAATCATTTCCATGCTACAGGCATTTGCAGACCAGTTTAAGAGGGAGTGGGACAAATATTTGCCCTATCTGTTGTTTGTTTGCAGAGAGGTTCCCCAGGAATCCACAGGGTTTTCACCCTTTGAGTTGCTATATGGGCATAGGGTGAGGGGACTTCTAGATTTAATTTGAGATGAGTGGGAAGGTGAGTGTGAATCACACAAGGAGTCTGTTGTGGCATATGTCCTAAACCTCAGGACAAGTCTCGGGGAACTCATGGGCTTGGCTCAGGAGAACCTGGCAGAAGCCCAACAGAAGAAAAAGGTATGGTATGACAGGAATGCTCAAGCTAGAGAGTACGCTGTAGAGGAGCAGGTAATGGTTCTCATTCCTGTCAGACACAGCAAGCTACAAGCAGCTTGGGAGAGACCCTACAAGGTGGTAAGAAAGGTAACTGATGTTAACTGCATTGTGAAACTGCTAGGCAGGGGCACAAATTGTACCATGTTAACATGATGAAACCTTACCATGATAGGGAGGCCCTTGTGCTGAACATTTGCAGCAGATTGCAAGAGGCATCTGAGGGAGATTTGGTGACTGATCTCCTCAGTGAGGCTCGAACTGACGCCTCAGTGGAAGGGGTAGCAATGTCCCAGCAGCTATCTCCTACCCAGGTTCGAGCAGTGTTACAGGAGTTTGGGGACATGTTCACTGGGAAACCAGGGTGCACCCACCTGGTGTAGCACCAGGTAGATACAAGACCCCAAAGGCCTATTAGGCAGACCCCTTGTAGAGTATCTGAGAGAGTCAAATAGACCCTGAGGGAGGAGATGTTGGAACTAGGGGTAATTCAAGAGTCAAACAGTCCCTGGGCTTCCCAGTGGTGCTGGTGCCAAAGAAGGATGGCAGCACCAGGTTCTATGTGGACTACAGGAAATTAAATAGTTACATAGAGTCAAATGCTTATCCTGTGCCTAGGACAGATGAGGCCCTAGAGCAGCTGGGTGGGGCTAAGTATCTTACAACCATTGATCTTACCAAGGGCTACTGGCAGGTGCCCTTGACTCCCAGTGCTAGAGAGAGGTCAGCCTTTGTGACTCTTTTTGGCTTGTATGAGTTCACAGAGATGCCCTTTGGGATGGAAAATGCCCCAGTGACTTTCCAGAGGCTGGTAGATCATATCCTAGCAGGAGCAGGAGGGTTTGCCCTTGCTTACCTAGATGATATTGCAATCTACAGCCATTCCAAGAGCACCTTCAACATGTCAGGGAGGTGCTGGGCAGACTACAGAGGGCATGGTTGACCCTTAAGCCAAGCAAATGTCAGGTGGGTATGGCAGAGGTCTCCTACCTGAGACATAGAGTGGGGAGTGGAAAGATCAGGCCAGAATCTGCCAAAGTAGAAGCCATTCAGGCATGGCCTGGACCTGTTACCAAAAAACAGGTGAGTTCATTCTTAGGGACAGCAGTGTACTACAGAAAGTTTGTCCCCAGTTATAGTACCATAGCTGCTCCCCTCACAGACCTGACAAGAAAGAACAGGCCAGATAAGGTAGTGTGGACCACAGTATGTGAGCAGGCATTCCAGAAGCTTAAAGAAACTTTGGGAGGACCCCCTGTGTTAGCCAGTCCATATTACGGCAAATAATTTGTTGTGCAGGTGGATGCTTCAAACCATGGGGTGGGGGCTGTACTTAGCCATATTTCTTCAGAGTGAGAAGAGCACCCAGTGGTTTATCTCAGTCATAGGCTCCAACCCAAGGAGGAATGCTATGCAGCTGTAGAAAAGGAATGTCTAGCCATAGTGTGGGCACTGCAGAAACTTCAGTCGTATCTGTATGGAAGAAAATTCACTGTAGTAACAGATCACAACCCCCTAACATGGTTACACAGATCCAGCCAGCAAAATGCCAAGTTGATAAGATGGAGCCTAGGGTTGCAAGCATATATGTCAGTGCAGCATCACAGTGGGATTAGCAATGCCAATGCAGCTGGGCTGTCAGGGAATGGGGTAAGGTATACTGAGATAGACCTAACCCTCTCAAGCAACGTTTCTCAAGGATCACTTGTTCTCCGGGGGGGGGGGGTTGTGAAGATAGGTGAAGGCTGCCAGCCTAGCCAGATAGAATTTTGTAGATAATTCTGTCATTTGTAAATATTAATGTAAGCCACAGGCTTGTTCTCTTAAATGTGAAAAGGCTGCATTGGATATTGAACTGCAAAAATGTAACAACAGTGCACTCTGCTGTAAAAAGCGAAGTCATGCATTTTATGACTGTCTTTTATGTCAAAATTTGGAGCTGATATGTCTAGAGGAGGCATCCTGCCTTTTGTTTTAAGAACAGAGTTAATGGCTAGAATTTGCATGTATAAATGTCCTTTATTGCTCTGTTTTCTGACCAGGTGTAAAGAATGTAAATGTAGTTTCTGTTAGCCTGGGAACACCAGAGAAGTGTGAAGAATTATGTATTGTGAAGCAGCTCTCTCATCATTTTAAAGAGAGAGAGAATCAGAGAGTTCTGAGCATTTTGTCTTGAGAACATCCAACTGCACCAGCACTGCTTTGCTCTCTATGTAAGTTATTTATAACTGTGTTTTCTCTTAGATATAGTTAGGAATTAGGAAGATTAGACTAGTTTTGTTTTTCTGTGATGTCAGGAATTTTCTATGGTATTAAGTATTTCTCTGTGATCTCTGAACTCTTGACTAGCACTGTGTAGTAAGAAGTATTGTCCTGTGTTTTTATTATTAAATATTTTTAAACCTTTGAATTGTAGCTGTTTTGTGTAGAGATAATTTAAGCTCTAAGAGTACATTGCATGTATATAGGGATACTATACCAATTCACTCCAAATAAGTCTTGACTGTTAGGTTGCACTTACCATTTGGATAATAATATTGCACATTAATAATTGGACACCCCTCATAAGGGCCTTTCAGTAGCTGATAAATATTAGTGGGTGGTGGCAGTGATTTCTACCATATAGTCTGGGTAAAAAGGGGCACAGCTGGAGAACCTGTGCCAGTGTTTGTGTGGTTGTATAAACTCTGATCTCATAGTGTGTGTGTGTGTCAGCTACATGGGCAGGGACATGAAGCACTGGTTGGACAGAGAGGGCGCTGAAGGTTTTAGCTTGCCCACTAGGCTGAGATCTGGATCCTATAGCTTTGCCAGTGTGGAGTCTTATTGGGGACCTGGATAGAAAGGGAGAAACCAGCCCCAGACTGACTGTGATCTCTGTGTGCTCTTAAGGGAAATTGTACTTTACTGTGTGTGTATTTATTATCCTTTCCCTATATGGACACCCCTCACTGGTGTTAGTGGTGAGGATTGAGGCTCCTTGATTGCTGGGCCAGTGCACATGTGGCACACAGAGCACCAAAAATAAGGGTGTGACTATCCACTAGAAGTAGCCAGCAATACAGGGGTATACAGCTCTTGCCAGTGAGACTTTACTTCCTGTAAGTCTTAAAGTAGGGGCATGTGCAGAATTGTAAATAAGAGCAATTTAAATATAGATATATTTTAAATACAATAAATATAGAACATTTTAAATAAATACTAAAACTGTTATAATGGTGCTTAATAAAATTCTGGGAGAAATATTCAGTTTTCAACAGGGAATATTACTTATAGGTGGGGACTGGAATTTGATTTGCAGCAGTAAAAATGTGTCTGGAGAGCCCAGAAGGTAAAGTATAACAAAGGAGGGTAGACATTTGAAGAAATTTATGAAAATATTTGGCATGGAAGATGTGAATTCAGTACTAGGAGTTCAGAGTTAACTTACATATTCCCCAAGATACAAAAACTGGTCTAGGCTAGACAGAATTTACATTTCAGAGGTAGATTTGCATTTAATTGAAGGTCTTGATACACACCCAATAACTATTTCAGATCATTCACCAGTAATAACTAAAATAAAAATGGGTAGTGGAAATTATTCTGGAACTATTACAGAAGATAGAAATTTCTTCTGAAAATATAGCTAGGGAGCAGGATAAAATTAACGTGGAAATTAAAAATAGGATGGAAATAAAAGAAAGGGATACATTGTTAAGATGTAACAAATTAGAGGAACTGACAAATGTTAAACTATTACAAACTATGGGGAATCTCAAACAGAAGAAGAGGAGCAACTGCAGAATGCTAAACAGAAAATAAGGGATTACCTTGATAATATGCCTGAGTTTAGAAAAACTGCTGTTAAGCAACTGTTTTTTGATAATAACGCTAGAGCACAAAAATGTTTAGCACAATGGCTCAGGCAATAGAAAGAGAGGGCTGTCAGCAAGTTTAGGAGCTCAGAACAAGGAAGGTGATGACATCCTGAAGAAGTATTAGAAATATTTAGGAAATTCTGTGAAAGTCTGTATATAGCAGAGAAATATGGAAATCATGAAAAGGTGCAAATGGAAATGTTTATGGAAGAGTTAAATATGCCAAGGTTAGAGGTAGATGAGGCTCAACTGCTGCCTCTATTACTAATAGGAGAAGATGAGATAAAAATGGTGATACATAACCAATCTACAAGAAAGCCCACAGGAATAGATGGTATTCCTATGGAGGTTTGGAAGCTAGGAGCGAAAAAACTGATAAAGATCTGGAAGGTTTTGTTAAACAGTATTTTAAGAGGAGGAGAAGCACCAACATCCTGGAAGAAAGCAATGGTGGCTATAATACCTAAAGAGGGTAAAAGCCCATCAGATCCAGCTTCATGTAGGCTCATTTCAATCCTAAACCTTGTTTATGAAGTATTTATTTCTATAATGGTAAAAAATGGCAAAGGTGATGCCAAAATTGATAGATATGGATTATTGTGGTTTTATGTAGGTGAGACAAACATTTGACAACATTAACAGAGCAGTGATGATCCAGAAGAAGCAGAATGTAAGAAAATACCACTGTTGTTGGTTGGTCTCCATGTAGAGAAACCATTTGACAGAGTAAGCTGGGATTATATGACCTGGGCAATGGAAGCATTTGCGTTCCCTGATAAAATTATAAGGTTGATTTGGAGGATATATGAGGGACCGGAGGTGAAAACAAACGAGGGTGGGACCTCTGTGATAAATTCTGCTTGAGCAGAGGCATTCTCTTTCCCCTTTGGTATTTGCATTATATTTGGAACAATTGGGAACAAGTAATTCAAGAAGGAAAGGTTTTAGAATGAGAAGAGGCCAAGTAGACATTTTGATTATTTCTCCTAGAATTTTCTTAAGCTCCATTGTAGCAGTTTTAGGTGGAATATAAATGCATGCCAGTGTAATCATTTTCTCATACCAGTAACCCCTTACTACTACAAAACTACAGTTTTTCTCTTTTTCCCCCTCTTCTTTTACTACAGCAGCACCTCTAGCAAGTAATATAAGTACTCCCCCTTTCCGTTGTCCCAAATATTCTGCTGAATAACTATTCTGAAATCCTTTCTTTATAAAACCTTACCCCTGAAGCAAGAACTACCATAGCTAGAACACATCTTATCTCTACTTTACTATATGCTTCCCCCATATATACTAATCTGTCTAAGCATAACATAAATAAGCTTACAACAGCCTACAACAACGTTGCCATATTTGCCACTGCCTCTCTATATAAAACACATCACTGTCTGGACCTCTCTAACCTAGGATGGCTGGAATTACCCCACCTAATTCAGTACTATCAGCTTACAATTGCCCACAAAGCCCTTTACCACCCTGAAAATATACCCATGCTCTCCACCCTTATAAAACCCTACAACAACTTAAAAGCCCTACGCTCTTCTAATAAAATACTGATTCAAACCTCTCTTTCAAAGAATACAGCAGGTGACTCCATATTTTCAAACTCAGTCGGTAAAATTTGGAATCAACTTCCTCCAGACCTTATAGCCCAGACTTCCATTACACTATTTAAGACTAAATTGAAACTCTTTCTTACTAAACACTGGCTTTGCTCTTGCATCAACCCTAGCTGATCTAGCTCCTCTTCTACCTCCTATTCTTCTCCTATATCCCTTACACTTTCTCCCAAATCTATTTCTTCAATTTATTTTTTCCTCCCGACCTGAGATATGACTATCTCAACTTTATACTATACTTTTCTAGTAACACTTATGTAAACTTTTTTTAAACAACTTAAATTCTTCGCTCACTTTTACCTGTACTTGAGTAACCTCCTTGTCTCTCTAGCCCCCTTTTTTTTTCAAACTTCCTGAAATTGTTGTTTATTTCCTTGCTTATTTGTGATTTATATGCATTGTGTATTTTGTATTTAACGTTTTGTTACCATGTAGTAGATAGCGGAGCTTTGCTCCTCGGGCCTCCACTGAAAATGGACATGTATCCAGTTGGACTAGCCCGGTTAACAAATGTAAAATAAATAAAATTCACATGCTCAGGTGGAGTGAGTTTTAAAGACATGCAGGTAGGTGCATGTGTGTATGTGTGTGCCTTCTGTGAAGGTTTGGTACCGAGCTGGCAACTTGACACAGTAAAAACTCCACTGCCAATCAATCTGCAGACAGGTGATCTGCTTTGGTGACCCCTAACCGGGAAAAGCAGAAAGGCATGTCTCATTTCTTTCCAGATGTGTCTGCTATAGCATAGCTGTTTGCACTTTTCATTTTTTAATATCATTTCAGTACTCTTTCTCTTTTATTTATATATATATATATATATATGTGTGTGTGTGTGTGTGTCTGTCTGTGTGTGTGAAGCCATTAACATTCAAAGATAATATGTAAAGTTTTGTCACTATGACAGGAAGTTTATTCCCACCTGTTATGTATAAAAGTTTTTTTTAAATGTCTAGTTTCAGCTTTTGTGTTACATGCATGCACTAATGTTTGGCAGGTTGATCTTTTATACAGCTGTTTCTTGCCATATCTATTTGAAGCTATGTCACATCTTACAAGACTTTTTGTTTTAATGAAAACCCTCAAAAATGCACCCAGATCATCCCCATGACCCATTAACTTAATATGAACACACAAAATATGTACATCTTCAGATAATGAAGTTTAACCCTTCTTATAGGAATAATAGTCCCAGACTGACAGCCACTCTCATAAACTTAAATTAACCTATAATGAAGGTTATCCATGCTAAGATGCATGGTACAGCATGTGCTTTTACTAAGTGCTGTCTATTTTTGTCTTATCATTATGCCTCTCCCAGATGTAGAAAACAACTTGAATGCTTTCAGAAAACATTATTTTTTAGCCATTGAAAAAGTATTCTGTTTTTATTGCCCTCATCAGATTGTCTACAAAGAAAATATGAGAACCTGATAAACATTTGCCTTCAGCTGCAAGCTGTCACGTTGCTCTGTGAACATTTATTTGCTAAAGGAAAACTTTTCATTACTTTCAGTGTTATTTTATTTACTTGCTTCTACTTAAAACGTCTTGCTAGATCGAGCCAAGGACCTTAATCCAGTCATTCCCCTATGCAAAAGCAAGAAAAAGCATGTCAGTTTTATGTCTGTCATGATCTGTATACTTTTACTATCCACCTCTCACCCCAATGATCTAAGATTACAGTCTATTGTCTTAAACATGCTTTTGTCCAGGCTCTCTTCTCTTCTACGTTGCAGTGCCTGCATTTTTTTAAACTAAACAAGAAGAAAGAAAAGAGGGTACCTGTTCGCTTTGGTATCCGTGTGACACACAAAATAACTGAAACTGCTTTACTGTATAACATGCAGTATATGGCATGTTTTATAAAAATACCCTTAACAACAAAAATATTTTATTTACAGTTAAATCCTTCTTTCCTCTTTATCTCTCCTTAATTTTCTTCTAAACATTAATTACATGAAGTAGGTCATATGCTTTGGAGTCCCCTACACATTTAACAAAGACAAAAAGTACAGTCTTTCCAGGTTTTCTTGTTCCACCATTTTTCACAAATGTAATCTCACATTTTGTCATTAATTTCCCAGTTGTTGGTTTTCTTTCTTTTTATCTTCATCTCCAAACTAAACTCTGTTTAATTTCCAACGTAGTCCTGCTTTTACTAGTCACTTCCTGTGCTTTTTATTTGTCTCTCAAAGATTTTCCTTTGGGACATTGAAAAAGTTTTCACTGGCAAAGCTTCTCAGTGAGCTGTATTGTTAGAAAAATAAGAAGCAGTGTCCATTTCTGTTTCATAGCTCACATTCGGTTGGACACACTTTTTTATTTCATCCTTAGCATGTTCTGATTTAAAAAAAAAATACTTTGACCCTCCAGGAGAAATATTCTGAAGATAGCTAGATACAGCATCTTGAATCTCACACCTGCATCTTGACATTCCCTGATTGCTGGAATAAAGTTACTCCTCTTCTGACTGGCATACAGTAAGTAATCATTTTATAGAAACACTCAGCTGTCTCCATTATTTAGTACTTGTCCTTCTAACACTGTTTTGTCAGAATCAATGTATGTGAAGTTGTTAAATCTCGCCGTTTATTCTCACTGATAGCTTCAGAGTTGATCCTCGGCTCTGACATGGCCGATAGCAAAGCTCAAGGTTTGCCAGTAGCTAGAGACCAAGCCCCTTATCCCACAATGCACTGCTGGAATTTTCTCAGATCTAGTTTGCTGCGGCAAGAGAGATCTCAGTGATCCAGTTAGCTCGGACCATTTTGACAAATTGCAAGTTTAAAAAATTTTTTTCTAGTTTTTTGGGTGATTGTTACTGTTTAGTGTAGTTTTTGTTTTCTTGGTGTTAGGCCCTTTCTTGGCCCTATTTAGTCTTACTATCTTAAGTGTTATTAGTTTTCTTAATGTGGGCTTAGTTAGCCCTGTATTTAGCCTTTACAGGTATTTTTTTGTGCTGTTCTGTTAAAAGAATGTCAGATGAGAGAGAGAAATCTCACCCCAAATCGGGGTTTAAAAAGTGTCCAGATTGTGGACAGAAAATGTCCGTTACAGACGGACATGTCCAGTGTGTCTGTTGTCTGGGGGCTAAACACCTCTGAGACTCCTGCAGTGTATGCCATTCCTTTTCATCTAGGATTCTCTTAGAAAGGAAGAGAAAACTAGTAGATAGAAGGTTACTGCAGCATTCGTTTTCTGAAGTGTTGGGTAGCCAGGAAAGTGCCAGCACTTCGTCAAAGTCTAAGAAATCTTCTGATTCCAAACAGACCAAGAGGGCAAAGAGATCAGAGGGTACAGGGTCATCGGCTCCACAGCTCTCGGAACCGAGTGTCCCTTTGGTTCGGTGCCAGCTCCCAGTCTTTGGAGCCGGTCCCCGAGGTCCCCTCATCTCCTCTGCTCCAGTCAGCACCTTCGGAGCATTCCTCTAAGTCTTCAGTCAGCCTGTCTGATTTGGATATGGATCGGCTAGTGCAGAAGCTTTTAAGGGCACCAGGACTTGCTAAATTGTTGTCGGCACCGATCACTTCGTCAGAGCCGAAGACCATTGAACCAGATTTGACTACCCCTCCTCTGAGCCGTACTGGACCCTCGGAGCTGAAGGAACCGGAACTGATGATTGTTGAACCCTTGGAACCGAGACCTGCACCGGTGTTATCGGTTCCATCTACTCGGATGCCCTCAGCACTGACCGAGGACGCTAGGAGCCGATGATCTCCTGACGGGTTCAGGGAGGATAGTCGGACCAATATGTCGGTGCCGACTCTTCCTCTCGGGGCTTCGGCTCAGATGAGCTCGGCTCCTACCCCAGGCTCGGAGCTTATGGTTTCGGTGCAGGCGGATCAGATGGTCCGTTCGGGTCCCTCGTCAGAGCCATGATGCTTTCGACGCCATGAGGAGAGTCATGTCTCCTAAGACATCATCAGCATCGGTTCGGCCTTCCCTCTCCCCTCAAGTTCCTGTGTCCGCTTCTTCATCTACCAGTCCTCCTGCGAAATGTAGAGACCCTGAGCCTCAAGTACCCCCACAGGGCATTCCCTGCTCTTCTGAGACCTCCCCAGATCCCCCCACTGAGGAGGTACCCAGGAAGAGATTGTGCAAGAGGAGGCACTTGGACTCCCCACAGGAGTCTTTGACATCTGACACTGACCTGGATGAGTCAGAAGGGTCCCCTCGATCCCCCTCTAAGGATATCTGCTTTGCAGAGATATTACAGATCCTGAATCAGAGGGGCGGTTGGCAGTCCAAAGCCTCTACTGAGGATGAGTCAGTGCTCTTAAAGGCTTTTGGGTCTCAACCTTCCACTCCCTGGGTGTCTCCGCCTTACAATGAACTCATGAATCTGATCTCTCGTAAGGCATGGGAGTCGCCGGAGGCCATGGAACCTGTCCCTTGGAAACCGAACAAGTTTATCTCTGCCCCAGTGGACAAAGCCTTTTTGACCAAGGCAGTGCCTGTTGATGGCATGATGGTAGCTGCAGCCACCAAAAAGGAAGTGTCTCAAACATTCACATCTATCCATCCTCCTAATAGAGAGTTTAGGATCATGGATAGATATGGGAAACGCATGTTTAGTTCAGCGACCTTTTCTCTTCAATCGCTAAACTATTTAACCCATTTCACGAGACTCCAAAGAGATCTCCTGAAAGAGCTAGGAGATACTCTTCAGGGTACGGTAGCTGCAGGGGTGGCTGACAGTCGACACACAGCTTGCTACCCTAAATTCGGTTGTGAACTTGTCCATGCGTCTCATATCATATGCAGCTGATGGTTCGAGTAGAGCCACTAGTTCAGGCATTGCTCTGCGGAGACAAGCCTGGATGTGTCTCTGTTCCTTTGCGGAGCCCTTTAAGTCTTCCTTTATTAACACCCCGTTTGATGGCTCATCACTGTTTGGGCCTAAAGTAAAGGAAACATTAACCAGGTGTGAGCAGGAAGGCAAGACTTTATCTGCTTTTGGAGTCTGTTTTTCTAGTCCTACTCGGCCCTATCCCAAGGGCCCTAGGGGTGGAAAAATGTGGTTCCAGAAAGCACAGGGAACCTTCCAGAACACACGTGGAGAAACCCCCTCTAGAGGCAGAGGAGGGGATTATAATGGAAGACGCCGCCCGCATGGCAGAGGGGGTCTGCAGCAACAGGGTAACGGAGGACAGTTCCCCTGAAGGGAGGCCCGGCTGTCCGGCTCTGCAGGCAGTCGGGGGTTGCTTATCTTTGTACCCAGAAGCCAGGCTAAACATAACATCGGATACTTGGGTACAAAGCATAATTTCCAGAGGATATTTCATACCATTCTCTACCCCTTCCACTCCTGTATACAGAATCCCAGATGTTCCACCCAGTCTCAGGGAACAAGCAATCATAGAGGTCCACAAATTGCTAGAAAAAACAGTCATCCAACCAGTCCCAGCAGACCAAGTTGGATTTGGAACTTACTAAAGATTCTTTTTGGTACTAAAGAAAACAGGGGACTGGAGACCTGTCTTGGACCTCAGCAGATTCAATCAGTTCGTAAAGAAAGAGAAGTTCCGAATGGTCACGCTTCAGTCCATTCTTCCCTTCCTAGGGAAAGGCGATTGGATGTGCTCCATAGATCTCAAGGACGCGTACTATCACATAAAGATGAACATATGCTCCAGGGATTATCTGGGTTTCTGGCTGGGAGCCAATCATTACCAGTTTCGAGCCCTGCCCTTTGGTCTCACTACAGCCCCCAGAGTGTTCACCAAATGCATGGCAGTGGTCACGGCTCACTTGAGGCTTCTAGGATTCTAGGTGTTTCCATACCTAGATGATTGGCTCCTCACCGCTACCACCAGGCATCAATTGACTCAGGCAACACAATACACTCTGACACTCTGCCATCAATTAAGCATTACAGTCAACTTCGAAAAGTCTGCCTTATCGCCATCGCAGCATACTGTTTTTACAGGAGCAGAGTTAGATACCTCAACCACCACTCTACGTCTTCCAATCGAAAGAGTCTCACTTTTCCACCAACACATCAACTCACTGGTGTCAAAGAACAAAGCTACAGCAGCAGAGGTCTTGAAGGTGCTAGGTTTGATGACAGCTGCAATCCTGGCCGTACCACTCGCAAGGATGCATATGCGAATCCTTCAATGGCTCCTCTTTGCTCAGTAGTCTTACCAGAAACTGCCGATGCACCACATAATTCTCATCACAGATACCTGCAAGAGAGACCTTCGGTGGTGGTTGACATCTTTTCATGTCACAATCGGAAGGCCCTTTCTCCCCCCCCCCCAGTAGCCACTGTGACCATGGATGCTTCCCTGATAGGGTGGGGGGCATTTTTAGGGAAAGACTGTCCAAGGCACATGGACGGATCAAGAGTCACATCTGCATATCAATGTTCTGGAGTTGAGAGCGGTACTTCTGGTGTTGCAGTATTTTCAGGACTCTCTTCCTCTAGGAACTATTGCAATTCAGATGGACAACATGTCAGTAGTCTGGTACTTTAACAAGCAAGGTGGAACCAAGTCTTACCCCCTTTGTCGAGAAGCCCTCAGGGTCTGGCAATGGGCTGTATCGTCCCAGCGTTTTCTTTTAGCAACTCACATCCTGGGGAAATCCAACATGATAGCGGACAAGCTAAGCAGGGCGATATTGCTCCCTCATGAGTGGTCTCTCAAACAACAGGTTGCGGAGTTGATTTTCCGCAAATGGGGCCAGCCTTGCTGCAACCTCTTTGCCAGCCACATCAATTCAAAATGCAGAAGCTACTTTGCCCTAATACCACCTCCGGGACATCCCCCGAGAGATGCACTTGTACACGATTGGCCCCCGGGTCTCCTTGATGCATTCCCACCCTTTTCATTGATATCCAGATTTTTACAGAAAGCAAAATTGCTGGGAAGGACTGTTATCCTTATAGCCCCCTACTGGCCTCGACAGATTTGGTTCCCGTTTCTCCACCATCACTTGTTGGAAGATCCATGGATCCTGGACCCAGTTCCGGACCTTCTGACGCACCCGTCAGGGGGCCTCCATCCTTCCCTGCAGTCCCTGAAACTGACTGCTTGGCTAATCCACTTCCCCTAATTGCCAGGCTTCATTCAATTTCAGAAGATACAAGACAAATTCTCTTGTCTTCTCACAAGCCATCCACCAGGAAGTTATACTGCAGTAAGTGGAAAAGATTCTCAATTTGGGCCAACACACAGAAAATTGTCCCTTTCCGAGCTCCGCTATCGTCCATCTTAGAATTTTTAACAAAGATTTTTAAGGAAGGGGCAGCAGCTGCTACAGTTCGAATCCAGTTAGCTGCCATCTCAAATTTCCACCTTGGATTCGATGGCTTGAATGTTATGGGCCATAAGTTATCTAAAACTTCTCTTAAAGGTGTTCTTCACATGAGACCTCCTGTCAAAATTCCTTATTCTCCCTGGAATTTGAACTTTATGCTGTCTCAAATTATTCCCCCCCCCCCTTTTGAACCAGCATCTTCTTGTGATCTCAGATATTTATCCTGGAAAACTATTTTTATAGTGGCCATTACTTCTGCCCACAGAGTGTCAGAACTCCAAGCATTATCTGTCAGACCACCTTACATGATCTAACATGCTGATAGAGTATCTCTCAGAACAAACCCATAATTTTTGCCTAAAGTCTGTTCTGAATCCAATATCAATCAGGTCATTGAGCTGCCAGACTTTTTTCCCAACCACTCTAACAAATTGGAATACATGCTGCACAAACTTGATGTACACAGACAGCTTAGAATTTATATTGACAGAACTAAGGATATTAGAAAATCAGATCAACTTTTTGTATCCTTTTCAGAAGCCAGAAAAGGTAATCCAGTGGCTAAAACAACTTTATCTAAATGGTTATTAGATTGTATACCCTTTGTTTATGCGAATACTAGCATGCCATTGACACACAAACCTAAGGCTCATTCTACCAGAGCCGTTTCAGCGTCTTCTGCCTTTCAAGCTAAATTGCCCCTTGACAATATTTGTGCTGCAGCCAAGTGGTCTAAGCCTCATACCTTTATCACACATTACAAAGTAGATAAGGCTTCCAGGGACAGGTCTTCCTTTGGTTCCACGGTACTGAAAAACATACTTCCATGAGCCACCTAAGATTGAGGGTGCTAGGGATGCTACCCATAAGTGAGAATAAATGGCAAGATTTAACAACTTCACATAAAGAAGTTATGTACTTACCATAACGTTCCATGTGAGTTGTTTATCTCGCCTTTATTCTCACGTCCCACCCTCCTTCCCACTCCTGGCTGACAGTAGACTTAGAGGCTAGTACTATCCCGGCTCCTCAGTACTTCTTTCCTTTGGAAAGTGTTTCCCTTTTAGAGGGTAAAGGTGTATGTATATAGGTGTGTGTGTATATATATATATATATATATATATATTTGCAGCAAACAAGATCTGAGGTAATTCCAGCAGTGCATTGTGGGATAAGGGGCTTGGTCTCAAGCTACTGGCAAACCTTGAGCTTTGCTTTTGGCCGTGTCGGAGCCGAGGATCGGCCCCGACCCCATCAGTGAAAATAAAGGCGAGATAAACAACTCACATGGAACGTTATGGTAAGTACATAACTTCTTTTTTCTGCTGGTAGGATTATATTTCACTGTTAGAGGTCTTGGCTGCTTTCTCATGGTCAGGTTTGGAGCATGCACATGATGTACCCTTTCAATTAACAACTCCTGCTGTGAAATATCAATCCAGTTTCCTGTTTGCACTTTCATAAAATCAATACAGTCTGTTCTTCCAATTTCTCCAATACAGCAGACAATCTCAGGTTTTTCCTACATGCTTTGTTCTCTAATTCTACCATTTTTGAAACATATCTTCTTGAGCAGTCTCATACTCAGCCAGCCTTTTCTTCATTTAGACCTCTGATATTTGCAGTTTTATCAGCTCATTTAAATATCCGTTTAAAGTTTCTTCAATTTTTTTCCAGCCTTTTATTTGACTTTATGTACTCCTTCAGTGTATTGTTTATTTTAATTGCCTCCGAGCGTATCTGACTTACTTTTTCCTCTCGATTACTGGAAGTCATGTCTTGCACCAAAGCTGGAGCTTGAACTGCTTTTTGCTGAACAACTGCAGGATTATTCATACCCAGTGTTTTCTCCTCAACTTTTGTGGTTGATTTTTTTCAGGTTCTCTGAATTCCTCCTTTGTTGGCATCTAGGCAGTGCACGTAATAGTCAGTAACTGAAATTTACCCAAAATGACAAATTCACTGGCTGTCTTTGGAGTTTCTGTTTTCACAACAGGAGAGTTGAAATTAAGCTGTTATTCAGTGTGCAGCCGTCTTGGAAGTCCTTGCAAATTAAGGCATTTGGATAGCAGGCTAGTGATTGCCTTCACTATCAGGGATTGATATCAAAATGTAGACAAATAGAAAATGATAGGATACCTGATAAAATCAGAAAAGTCATCTTAAGATTTATTCTCCTCATGTTTCACAACTTTCACTACATTTGGGTCTTATGAGATCAACAGATATGTGTAGAGTCCCACGACTGCAGATCTATACATGCAATCAATTTCAAGGAGGCCCATCCCTCCTTCGGAATGAGGAACATATAATCTTGGTATACATTGATTTTTATAAATCATTTGGTGAGTATGAAGCATCCTTCATGTTTTCCTATCTAATCTATCCCACACGTTTTGGGGCCAGTCAGTCACTCCAAAACTTTAAGTTAGGACAGGAAGAGCAAATTGTTTTATAGCTTAGATTTTGTTCCTAGATGTCAACGCTGTTTTCAGAATAAATGTAAGTCTTCTGAAGTATTCCTTACTAAGTTTTATTCACATTTGTTCATGTTTTATTTCTTATCATTCATCAATTCCCAAATATTTATACACACCCTCTTGTTCAAGTTCTTTTATATCACATTCTTGTTCCAAACGGATATTTTCCTGGTGCTGCAGTTTTCCAGCTTTAAAGATTGTTTTTGCACACTTACCAAGACCGAATGACATTCTTATATCATTTGAAAAAGTTTTGAAAACCTGCAATGTTGTGGAACATTTTGGGACAGTTTCAGATCTTATCTGGAACATTTTGGGACAGCTTCAGATTTTATCTGGATACAAAATTAATGAAGCTAAAACAAAGGCAATAGCTGTAAATTATGTACCCACACACAAATTGATTTAGCAATATCCATATTTATGAAGACATGATAGAAGTACTTAGGAGTATGGTTAAAATGGTTCTGGTGTGACAGGTAAGGATATTTGGGAAGAGAATAAACAAAAAATTCCAAAACTAAGAAATTGGAAGCTCTGTTTATAGACATCTTTAGCAAAATACAAGCATTTAAAATGGTTTTAATCCCTTTAGTTTTATACACCGGTCCGGCATATTTTTATCAACCAGAGAAGTTGTGGTAGCAATTCAATAATGAGCTGAAGGATTTTATCTGGGAAGATGGCAAGGGTCAAGTGGGATAAGATGATTACCCAATTTTGAAGGGGTATTTCAGAGCTACGCAGTTAAGGCTCCTAAACGTAGCAGAAGCCTGTAAGTCTAAGTGGAAAGGGATGATGATGAAACAGAGGAAGCTCATGAAACAAGGAGAAACTGGGATTTTGAATGCAGATCCTTAAGGAGAATAACAATTACCATACAGAATAAGAGTTGCTTGATTTAATAGACATGGATCAATATATGGATAGCTATATTAAGATGAATGAGAGAAATAGACTGTATATGGTCAATAAAACCCAAAAAGTCAGAAGTCTGATAAAACAAATTAGTGCATTAATTAGGACTGTCCGTAGAGATCCATGTGATATAACAAAAGTAAACAGGATATATTACTGTGATGCTAAATTAATAACTGATAAAGTTCTACCTCAAGAACACAGGGTAGCGAGGGAAAGGAAGGGAAGAAATTGAATAACATCATAGAAGTATCAAATAGAGAAGACTATAAACCAATTAAGACAAGAAGTGTCACTGTTATAAGTCTATAGAAGAGGGACTACTTCAGCAAAAATACTAAGAAAGATAGAGGTGATAAAAGCAATGTACAGTATTAGAACAGATCAGGATCCATCATGTACTATTGCAAATAACAAGCTAAAGATTTCAGCACAGGCAGAAAAACATAGAAGATACACAGATAGATATAAAGGAAAAGTACAAAATAAGCAATTTATTGATGTCCCAAAAAAGTTTTATAGAGAATTGGGAAACAAAGTAAAAGGAATTGAAAGACCGCCAAAAAAAGAAATAGATACATTTTGGAGAAGTATCTATGAAGATCCTGTGGAACATAACTAACACTACCCAAGTAACTCTCTCTCAGGCTTTATTACTCCCAACGCACACGTACAGCTGCCACATATTCACAAACCTAAATTCTATACTTATTTCCAAGCTTGAAACTACCTGTAATATGATTGCCAGATTTGCAGCTAACCAAACCTACAAGTCATACCACTGCTTAGCACAACTAGACTGGCTGGAATACCCTCAGCTCCTCCAACTATACAAACTACAAATCATCCATTCTATCCTCTATCTAACCTCCAACTGCCCCAGCCTCTCCACTATCATATCCAAATATTCCCCTGCTAGGACTCTACGCAGCTCAGATCAAAATATTATTAGACATCTACAAACCCAAAACCAAAATAGGCTGCCTTCTCTATAACTATAACTCAGCTACATCCTGGAACCAACTCCACTTGGAAATAAAATCCCTCCAGCATAGCAAAAGTTTCAAATTAGCCACAAGGAAATACCTAAAAACAAAGTGGTCTTACCACTGTAGCCAAGCACCCTGAAACCACCATCTTTTTACCTATTGCACCGCCTCACTCTTAATGTATCTCTAACACTATTCCCCTGTCTCTTCTACCCCTTCCTTTCC
This sequence comes from Protopterus annectens, assembly GCF_019279795.1. Lineage (NCBI taxonomy): Eukaryota > Metazoa > Chordata > Ceratodontiformes > Protopteridae > Protopterus > Protopterus annectens. Next base: position 852,663,409 of record NC_056750.1, read on the forward strand.
TCTATCTCTAACCATTCTTAATTCTTACAGTCTCAAAACAACCTACCTGTCCAGTCTGTCTCCTATACTATACTATACTCTACCTCCCCTACATATCTTACTAGCCATTCATACTTTCCTTTCTTGTTTCCAAACTCCTATACAACTAGATCCTACCCACTTTAAATAAGCATCTGCCTAACTATTAACTTATTTTGCTCTAAGCAGCTTAAATAATATTGTAGCTAGTCACATTTTCTTCTGCTAATTGTTTAAAACCTTGTTTGTAACAACTCACATACTTGTCTGCCAATTGTTAATACTCTGTATAATTGAATTGCCTGAGGAGTTTTTATTCTCCAGGTCTCTACTTGTAAGATCCTATAGCTGATTGTTACTACTATGTTACTAAAATTTAATAAATAGTTTTTTTAGTCCTGAGGAGCTTTTCTCCCCAGGTCTCTGCTGAAAATGAGCCTAAAGCTCAGCCAGACTAGCCCAGTTAATAAATGTAAAATAAATAAATAAATAAAATAAAATAAAAAACAAATATACTAAATGGATAGAAGAAGTAAAAGAAAGAATAGGAAGTTTAAAGGCGCAGGATATGAAATGGGATGAAGTAACAGCCAGAGAGATTCAAACAAAGTTAAGAAAAGTCTTTAACTGGAAAACCCTAGGCCCAGGTGCAGTTACTAACTTTTGGTTGAAAGGTTTAACATCTTTGTATGAAGATTTAGCCATGAGTAAGAACTATTTATATGTGCACCCTGAACAGACACCAACCTGTCTAATAACAGGCAAAACAATGCTACCCTAAAAGTTATAGACCAGTAACTTACCTTCCAATAACATATAAACTATACCCAGGAATTGGTGCTGACATAGTTTATAGTCATTTAGAAGAAAACTCAATTATGGCAGCAGAACAAAAGGGCAAAAAAAGAGAGGCATATGGAACAAAGGATCATTTGTTGTTAAATAAAGCCATATTGGAGAACTGTAAAAGGGAAAAATTTAAGTATGGTGTGAATTGACTATAAAAAAGCATTTGCTAGTATCCCATATTCATGGATAAAAGAGTGCTTAAAAATGTATAAGATACATCCTACACTAATCAACTACATTACAGTGACCATGAAATAGTGGCAGACCACTTTGCAATTAAGCCATGATAAAGGCCAGATTATTATCCCAGGGGTGAAAATTCAAAGGAGGATATTCCATGGTGACTGTCTGTCACCACTGCTATTCTGCTTTGCCATTAACCCATTAAGCTATTAACAGCTTAGGCCATGGTTACAATTTGTCTTCTAGAAAACAACAAAGTATAAAGACTTCTCACCTTCAATTTGTGTATGATTTAAAACTGTGTAGCTCATCAGATGAGGAACCGAAAGCACAGTTGCAGGTTTTCAAAACTTTTTCAAATAATTTAAGAATGTCATTTGGTCTTGATAAGTGTGCAAAAGCAATCTTTAAAGCTGGAAAACTGCAGCACCAGGAAAATATCAGTTTGGAACAAGAATGTGATATAAAAGAACTTGAACAAGAGGGAGTGTATAAATATTTGGGAACTGATGAATGATCAGAAATAAAACATGAAGACCCAAGACCCAATCCTCCAAAGGCAGATGTCCTGTCTGGTGGACCCCAGCCATAAACAAACTATACAATAGAAGGAGGAAGCTACTACATGATAGAGCAAAATCCCAAAAAGGGAAGGCATCTCTGATCAGTATAAGCAAAAAACTACGGGCACTCATAAAATCGTCTAAGGCCAGCTTCGAGAGAGAAATTGTGTAGGACACTAAGGATAATCACAAGGCTTTCTTTAGTTATGTTAGGAACCTGGGTGGGAATTCCCAGACATGCTCAGAATGAGTCCAAAATGACAAAAAACACACCGAACCAACAGACATTGCCAACATCCTAGCTGACAGGTTCAATGCAAACTTCTCCCTCCCTCCTCACCAAAAGGGCAAATATCTATCCCAGCAGAGTGCTGCCCCCCTGACATCTCAGATGCTCAGGTAAGAGCTGCCCTCTCCAAAGCAAAAAACACAGCATCAATGGGACCAGATGGTGTCCCGGGCTGTGTCATACATGAGCTCCAAGAAGAGCTAAACCCAAACATAAAACTACTGTGCAATCTCAGCCTTACTACAGGATATGTACTCAGAGTGGCGTACAGCAACAGTGGTCCCTCTCCACAAAGGTGGTGCCTCAACGGATCCCGGAAACTATCACCCCATAAGCCTGACTAGCTTGGTCTGCAAAGCTATGGAAAGGATCATCATGGACCTCATAAATAAAGATATTGGGGACCTACAGACACTGGATCCTACCCAGTTCGGCTTTAAGGGCAGATCCTGTCTCTTAAACCTGGTTGATTTCTTTGAAACTGTCACCGAGGCCATTGACGAGGGGAAGGTGGTCCACACAGCCTACCTGGACCTCGCAAAAGCCTTCGATGCAATACCCCACTCGGGCATTATTGATAAGCTCACCAGCTTAAATATAAACCCCTATGTCACTAGATGGGTTGCAAACTGGCTCAAGGACAGAACCCACATGGTTAGAATTGCTGGAGCCATGTCAGACTCCAAACCAGTTACAAGTGGCGTCCCCCAAGGCTCAGTCCTGGGACCTCTCTCGTTCGGTATATATTTCTCGGAGGTACAGGCCAACACAGAAGGACTGTGTCTGACCAAGTTCGCAGATGACTGCAAACTGGGCGCCATAATTGACTCTCCAGCCGACACAAGCATCCTCCAAAAGGGCCTCATAGAAACAGACAACTGGTGCCAGAGCCATGGCCTCAAGCTAAATGCCAAAAAGTGTATAGTCATCCCCTTTGGGAAAAACAAAGTGCCCACAAATTACCACATAGGTGGTAATCCATTAAGTACAGAAGAAGTAATTAGGGACCTGGGGACCCAAGTTGATAGCATTCTCTCATTTGACAACCACGTGGCCGAAGTGGTTAGAAAAACATTTTATATAGCCCACCTAATCATGAAGGGATTCACATCTAGATCAGGGGAGGTCATTGTGCCTCTTTACTCATCCGGCCCATAATTGAGTACAATGCCCCTTTTGGGATGTACCTTACTAGACACCTGCAGCAACTGAAAAGACCCCAAAAGTACCTCACCAAGAGGATCAAAGGGCTCAAACAGATGCCATATGCTGCCCGGTTAAAGAAACTCCAGCTGTACTTAGTGGCATACCGCCTGCTCAGAGGCGATCTGCGCCTGACGTATAAAGCCATGTCCAACCCAGAATTAATGGACATGCTGAACCTCAGAAAATCCAAATCCCATTGAGCTACGCGCTCAAGAGACTTGAACCTCAGCACTAAAATAAATAGGACATGCTGGAGGGACAGATTCATAACCCAGAGGCTCCCTTCACTCTGGAATAAAATCCCAGTCCAGGTTAGGCAGAGTCCCTCATTGACTGTCTTCAAGAGGAATCTTGATGAGTGGATGGGAGATCGTAGGTTTACCTCGGTTATCACTTCTGTGTCACTGTTAGACAGAGGCACAGTATACTAACCTCAAAAAAGGGCATAGCAAAATTAATTTAAAATGGGTGGCGAAAGCCAAACACACTCTGGCTAGGCTTATAAATGCCCTAAGGCAGATAGCCTAGTATGAACCTATGAACAAATGCGAATAAAACTTAGTAAGGAATACTTTAGAAGACTTGCATTTATTCTAAAAACAGCGTTGACATCTAGGAACAAATTCTAAGCTATAAACCAATTTGCTCTTCCTGTCCTAACTTAAAGTTTTGGAGTGACTGACTGGCCCCAAAACGTGTGGGATAGATTAGATTCAAAAACATGAAGAATGCTTCATGCTCACCAAATGATTTATAAAAATCAGTGTATACCAAGATTATATGTTCCCCGTTCCCAAGGAGGGATGGGCCTCCTTGAAATAGATTGCATGTATAGATCTGCAGTTGTGGGACTCACACATATCTGTTGATCTCACAAGACCCAAATGTAGTGAAAGTTGTGAAACATGAGGAGAATAAATCTTAAGATGACTTTACTTCTTAATTTAGCAGAAGCATATCGGCGTCAAACAGGAATGGAAATCAAACAAGAAATAGAGAAAAATCATGTAGCAACTGAATGTGCCAAAAAAAAAGAAAGAATGTAAAGTGAAAGACTAGATGAGAAGGCAAGAAATGTGGAAAAAAGCTTAAATATAGTTGCAAGTATAGAAAACTTCTGGAGGGACCTCATATTGATCAGGAACAAACACAGGAATGGTTACGGAGAGCCGAATTCAAACCAAGAGATGAAAGGTTAATATTGGCAGTCCAAGATAGTGGGCTATGTACATACTGGTTTATAAAGTCCATTGAACATGTGGGAGAAACAGGCAAATGTAGATTTTGTAAAACCAAATTGGAAACAATCGCACACCTTGTTGCTGGTTGTGACATACTAATGGCAGAACTGTATACTGAAAGGCATAATAATGTGGCAAGACTGTTGCAATGGGGATTGTGCAAATACTATGGTACTGAAGTGGCTGAAAATGCTGGAAATGTAAGTCACAAAGCATCATAGAAAATGATGAAGTTTATATCACATGGGATCACCCATTACCAACAGTTCAAAAGATAGATGTTAGAAATCCGGATGTAGTGGTCCAAAAAAAGAAGACAAACGTAGCATTGATCATTGAAATTGCCACACCTAGTGACTGTCTTGCGTATTTTATACTGTTGGTATTGGGTGATCCCATGTGATATAAACTTCATCATTTTCTATGATTCTTTTGTGGCTTATGTTTCCAGTGTTTTTCAGCCACTTCAGTACCATAATGTTTGCACAATCTCCACTGTAACAGTCTCACCACATTATTATGTCTTTCAGTATACAGTCCCTCTGCCATTAGTGCATCACAAACAGCAACAAGGTGTGTAACTGTTTCCAATTTGGTTTAAAAAACCTACATATGTCTGTTTCTCCCACATATTCAATGGACTTCGTAAACCAGCGTGTACGTAGCCCACTCTCTTGGGCTGCCAATATTAACCTTTCATTTCTTGATGTGAATTTACCTCTCCTTAACCATTCCTGTGTTTGATCTTGAGCAACGTGAGGCTCTTCCAGAAGTTTACACTTGCAACTAAATTTATGTTTTTTCCACATTTCTTTCCTTCTCATCTGATCCTTCACCTTATATTCTTTCTTTTGTTTTTTAGCATATTCATTCAGTTGCTGTCTGGTTTTTACTTACTTATTTTTATTTTATTTTATTTTTATTTATTTTATTTAACATTTGTTAACCTGGAAAATCCGAGTTGGAACAAAGCCAATTTTCAGTGGAGGCCCGGGGAAAAAGGCTCCAGATGCATGTCTTGTAACATGGGAGGAAACTGGAGCACTTGGAGGAAACCCACACGAATGCAGGGAGGACATGCAGACTCCACACAGAAGGCACCCCAGTCGCAAATTGAACCGGAGAACCTCTTGCTGTGAGGTGACAACCCTACCGCTGCACCACTGAGCTATTTACTTCTGGTTTAATTTCCATTCCTACTTTACATCAGTATGCTTCTGCTAAATTAAGCAGAGATGTCACCTTAGATTTATTCTCCTCATGTTTCAAAACTTTCACTACATTTGGATCCTGTGAGGTCAGCAGATATGTGTGGAGTCCCATAATTGCAGCTCTATACATGTAATCAATTTCAAGGAGGCCCATCCCTCCTTCAGAATGGGGAATATATAATCTTGGTATACACTGATTTTTATAAATCATTTGGTGAGCATGACGCATCCTTCTTGTTTTAACTTTTTGGGGCCAGTCGATCACTCCAAAACTATAGGTTGGGACAGGAAGAGCAAATTGATTTATGGCTTGGATCTTGTTCCTAGATGTCAATGCTGTTTTCAGGATTAATTTAAGTCTTCTAAAGTACTCCTTACTGAGTTTTACTCGCATTTGTTCATGTTTTATTGCTGATCTTTCATAAATTCCCAAGTATTTGTACACTCCCTCTTGCTCAAGTTCTTTTATATCATATTCTTGTCCCAAACTGATGTTTTCTTTGTGCTGCAGTTTTCCTTTTTTAGTGATTGCTTTTGCACATTTATCAAGACCAAATGACATTCCAGTATCATCTGATAAAATTTTGACAACCTGCAGCTGTGCCTTCAGTTCCTTATCTGATGATCTATACAATTTTAAATCATTGACAGAGAAGATGAGAAGTCATTAGACTTTATTGTTTTCTAGAAGCCAAATTGTAGCCATGGCCTAAGCTGTTAAGTAAAAACAATAAATGCCGAACTCTGCTAGGAAAATCCAAGGCACGTCAACCATTTAAACCCTTTTTATTAACCATTTAAGCGCTTTCATCTCTGAAGTGAGACTTCATCAGAAACAGAAAAACTCCATTAATGAACATTTAAATACTGATTTAAGTTATGACATCACACAATCAATCATAAATTTAAAGCTGTATATACCCAAGCAAAAAGTACTCATTTAAAACCATAAAGAAAAATCATGCTAATAGATGAATATATAAACGAAATATGCATTATTTTATATTATACTTCGCAATTATTTTCCACTTTTTTTACACATTCTAAATGAAAAGGCCAATCGGGTCATAATCTAATATGAATGAATAAAATGTTGACTAAAAATAATATGTTACTACGAACAATAATCAAAAAAATCTTATATGTATATATATATATATATATATATATATATATATATATATATATATATATATATATACACACACACACACACACACACACACACACACATATATATATAAATATGTAAAAAAATATAACAAACATCTATCATACTTAATAATATTATTGCACCAATACCTATCCAATAAATATAACATAAATGTTTCATAAATATTAATATGAATATTAATATACACACACACACATATATATATATATATATATATATATATATATACAAAACACTTAAAAACTTTGTTTATAAATACTCATTTAAAAATTTATTTAAAAATGATGTTAAATTCATATATTATTGGCACTTTCCATTAACATAGGTGCCAATAAAGAACAAAACGTTGCGAGGAAAATCAACCGTTGTAGTACGTAACTGTGCTATCTTCTCTGGCAACTTATGAGGAAACACAGTACGTTGCGACCATAATTACATTTATTGAATAACACAAAGTAAAACAGCAATATACAATCTTAAAACTTGAGTTAAGCGCTTTCACCTATACATAGTAGGCTTCTTCAGAACTCATACATTTGAAATAAGCGCCATTTTAAATAAACTTTTAGGCGCGAAACTGGGCTAACTAAACAGCTGGTATTTAAAGTGGTACTGTGCTTTTTAATAAATATTACAACTTTAAAAATCACAACATTGAAATTAAAAACAATTATATTAAAAACAATTATATTATAAGCTCCAAATCCCATCAATTCTAATCTATATATTCACCTGTATGTTCATTTGGGACCACAATGTTTGTTGTTACACATATGTTTTTCTTTCTAATAATATTAAAAAATATTAAAAAATAACAGCCATAATGTATGAATAAAATGAATATTAATTATTAAATCTAAATAAATGAATGTTATGAAATTAGGGGCTCTAATGTTTCCTTTGTATTAAACTTGTAAACATTTGTGATTAAAAATAAAATTAATCTGTATTCCATGTGAAATATATAAAATTATGCATAAATGTCTGAATGTCAATCTGCGATATTCAAAAAGTGCAATTTAATATAGAAACGTATAACCTAATGTTAAATATTGGAATTCAAATATTGTTACTTATATGTTAAAATATTATTATAAATATAAATAACAATAAATATTATAAATTTGTAAAAAATTTTTTAAAAAATAAATATTATAAATTTAAAAAAATTTTCTTAAAAAGTTTTTTAAGAAAAAGAAATATTATTATTAATGATGTACTTATGTTAATTAGGAGGGTGTATGTTAAAGTTGATGACCATAATAACTAATCTAAATAAATATATTATATATAATAAATTCATTTTGTCAATAGGGGTTTAATAGCTATAGTGTCATTTAATCCTGGTGGGGTGGTAGCGTCTGTGTAAAGTTGCCACCATATTTCTCTATAACTTAAAACATCTTTGATGTTGCCTCCTTTGGGATCATATTTAACCTGTTCTAATATGGCAAATTTGAAACTGTGTTCAACACCAAAAACTTCCACATGTCTATACAAGGCATTGTTTATATCTTTCCTTTTAATACAATATGAATGGTCATAAATTCTTCGTTTAAATGCCCTCTCAGTTTTGCCAATGTAGTAAGCTGAACATACTTCACACTTGGCAATATAGACAATATTTGGTGTATTGCAATTCCCTTTTACTGGTCTGATTTTAGTCCCATTACAATTGTCCAATACCATTTCTGTATGGCACAAAATATATCTACACTGATTACACTTCCCACATTTATTAGTGAATGTAGGCACCCCACCTATAACACTCTTGTTGTTTGATATTTTACCAGTTTCCAAAACCTTTTTCAAATTGTGGGTCATTTTGTACACTATTTGGGGCCTATCTCCTACAATCTGGGATAATTCAGGATTTGCTAAAAATATTTTCCAGTTATTGAACAATATTTCTTTAATTATGTTGACACATGGAGTATAGGGTAATATACATGCCATATTGTATTTGCTTGTGGATTTTGCAACAGAGTCAAAAACACTGTGTGAAATTTCTCCCAAAATTGGAAGATACTTGTAATCCCTTTGGGAAATCACATACTTTTTAACATCTTCTAACATAATTTTGTTATATTTTTTCTCTGTAAACATTTTGGTAATATAGTCAACCTCTACCAAAAAGTCCTCATATCTAGAGGTCATTCTAGCCGCTCTAATGAGCTGGCCTTTGAAAATATTACGAAGCATTCTCCTTGGGTGATTGCTATCATATTGTAAATAGTCGTTAGAGAAAGTACTCTTTCTATATATGTTAGATTTAAAGCCTTCCTCATCATGTGTAACTAATGTGTCCAGATATGGTAAGCCTTCTTTACCTATTGAATAAGTAAATTTCAAAAAACTGCTACTATTGTTAATAAAGGTAAAAATGTTTTAATTGTCTATATTACCTTTCCATAGAATGTATATGTCATCCAAGAAGCGAGTGTAATGGGAAATATAAGTAAAATACTTGTTCTTAAAGAGTATTTCCTCTTCCCAATACAACATGACTAAATTAGCAAAATTGGAGCACTGGCTGAACCCATTGCCACTCCTTTGCATTGTTTATAATGTTCACCTTCAAATAATATAAAATTATTCTCCAATACTAAAGACATACAGTCCATAATCAAACATAACCTATCCCAATTAATATTCATGTGTTTTCTTATACTTTCACAAAACATCTCTAAACCTTCTTTACTGGGTATACTGGAAAAAAGATCTATAACATCTATAGTCACATAATACATATCTGAGACTTCTAAGGTCATCGGAAATTTTCGTAAAAAATCCCATGAGTCTTTAAGTAAATGGGGGATATCGTTATATATATCTTTAAGCCAAACATCAACTAATTTACCCAAAGGAAAAGTCTTTGCTTTACTGCCTGATACTATTGGTCTAAAAGGCGGGTTGGTTGGATCTTTATGTATTTTTGGAATGCCCACCAGGGTCGCCATTTTAGGATACTGTACCTTTAAAAATTGTATAAATCATTGTCAATACGATTATCAATCCAAAATTCTTCCAAATATGAATTAATTCTCTGGTGGGCAATATTAATTTCATTCAATGAAATCGTAGAATAGTTACCTGTTTCAGTTAATATGGTATGTATTTTGGAAATATATTCAATTTGATCAAATATAACTATCCCCCCTCCCTTGTCTGGCTTCATTATACGTATATTTTTGTTGTGTCTGAATTTAGTCAACTCATCTCTTTCATCTTTAGATAAGTTATCTCTAAATTTAGTTTTGTTCCTTGAGTTAGCTAATTTATATAAGTCTCTGTGGACTTGTTTCTCAAATAATTCAACCACAGGGTTCATATAAGGCACAAAGGTGCTTTTAGATTTTAATATTTTAGTCTCCCCTAGTGTATTTGGTTAATTTAATTCTTTCTTCTTGCTATTGTGGAACATAATAGACAAGTTGAGTTTCCGTGTGTATAATTTAGTCTCTATCAAATGGTCAACCAAATTATATTTGGGGGTGGGAATAAATTTCATTCCCCTTGACAGTAATTTATAATGGACATCTTCTACCTTAAAATTAGTAAAATTGTAAATTTTAAATTCACCTAAATGGTTATTTCCATCATCTTTCCCAATAACTTCATTCATCTCAACGTCTCTTTCACTGTTGTTATTATGCATTGTCAATTCCAATTCTTCCCCCTCCATCTCTTTTGATGTAAATTCTGGCCTTGGTTGACATAATCTTTCCTGTAACCTGATTTTTTCCAGTATTGTGGGTTCCAATTCCTCTGAAAATTTGATTTATAATATTGCTCATCATCAAAACCCTCAAAATCGACTCTCTCAAAGTGTTGTCTCCCTCCTACCTCTTTAACACCTTTGTATCTGTTAGGGTTGTCGTCATTTGGAGTTAGTCTATCATTCACTTCTTTATTCCATCTATAAGCCCTGTTTTCCTTGTACTGCAATATATCCCTATTTATTTTTTTACTTTTCCTTTCATGTACTAATTTCGACTTTTTATCGACAATGGTAAATTGTTTTCTATATAAATTTTTCCATTCATCGAATAATAAATCACCCTCAATCACACCATTCAATTTCTCTACCTCACTTATCAAATGTAATAACATTTCATCATTGTATTTTATCAACATCTTCATAAATTTAAAACCACATTCATCAAAAAATTCATTAAAATCTTTGGTGACATCATCATTCATCACAATTCCTAATGGTACTTTGAAAAAGCGTAGTCCCATAGGGACTATATTCAAAGTAAGACATTTATGCAAATAAGCATTCTCAATTTTTGTGTTGTCCAATCTGGTCATTAGATTCCCCATCTTATATATTTTTTCCTTTAAAGATAAATTTCTTCCCCCATTGTCAGTAGGGAATCTTTCTTTCCCCTTAAAATCATCAAAGTTACAGTCACTAAACAAAAAATTGTTTAAATCATACTCATTGTTTTTCTGCCCCTGATTCGTTTTGTTTGTATTAGTTTTAGTTTCAGTACCTTTGTTAGCCATTAATGCTCCAGCTGTATGAGCATAAGTTTTCACTGGTTTAACACGTTTCAGCTTGGCCCCATTCCGCATCATCAAATCATCGTCCTCCTCAAAGTCGTACACAGAAAAGTCAAAGGTAAATCCCGTAGAATTCAACCTGTTATCATCCGTAACAAGTTTCGCACATTGCCCAGCTGGTAAATCAATGTCCACACTGTCGGCGGACAAGTTCTTATTTAGTCTAGGAAAAATACCCTCGGTAAAATTGTCCAAAGAAGAATTCAACGAAAAGTTAATGTTTTTACGTTTTGAAACTGCTCCTAAATCAACAGACTGCACAAAGAGCAGAACGGACACTGGTGTTACCATTAAGCGTACGGTCCTGCCGTCCGCTAACTATAGGTTGCAAATTCGATGTTAAATCGCTACCCTTCAAGTTGGTCTGCTCACTACCAGTTGCCCTAATGTCCTTCCTCTTACTGCTGATGGTTTCGGCATTACTTCCGCTACTTGCACCAAAAGTTTTAAATTGATTTTCGACTTTGGACATGAAAGCGGATAACGTTTCAGTTAGTTGTTTGATTTCACCTCTTAATTCGGCCAACTCACCGGATTGTGTGATACTGTTGGTACGATTCGAGGTTTCCAAATGAACTGTGGTCGGCTGTACTGATGTCTCCTCCATAGCAACTGCAGAACAAAACGTTGCGAGGAAAATCAACCGTTGTAGTACGTAACTGTGCTATCTTCTCTGGCAACTTATGAGGAAACACAGTACGTTGCGACCACAATTACATTTATTGAATAACACAAAGTAAAACAGCAATATACAATCTTAAAACTTGAGTTAAGCGCTTTCACCTATACATAGTAGGCTTCTTCAGAACTCATACATTTGAAATAAGCGCCATTTTAAATAAACTTTTAGGCGCGAAACTGGGCTAACTAAACAGCTGGTATTTAAAGTGGTACTGTGCTTTTTAATAAATATTACAACTTTAAAAATCACAACATTGAAATTAAAAACAATTATATTAAAAACAATTATATTATAAGCTCCAAATCCCATCAATTCTAATCTATATGTTCACCTGTATGTTCATTTGGGACCACAATGTTTGTTGTTACACATATGTTTTTCTTTCTAATAATATTAAAAAATATTAAAAAATAACAGCCATAATGTATGAATAAAATGAATATTAATTATTAAATCTAAATAAATGAATGTTATGAAATTAGGGGCTCTAATGTTTCCTTTGTATTAAACTTGTAAACATTTGTGATTAAAAATAAAATTAATCTGTATTCCATGTGAAATATATAAAATTATGCATAAATGTCTGAATGTCAATCTGCGATATTCAAAAAGTGCAATTTAATATAGAAACGTATAACCTAATGTTAAATATTGGAATTCAAATATTGTTACTTATATGTTTTTAATTTCAATGTTGTGATTTTTAAAGTTGTAATATTTATTAAAAAGCACAGTACCACTTTAAATACCAGCTGTTTAGTTAGCCCAGTTTCGCGCCTAAAAGTTTATTTAAAATGGCGCTTATTTCAAATGTATGAGTTCTGAAGAAGCCTACTATGTATAGGTGAAAGCGCTTAACTCAAGTTTTAAGATTGTATATTGCTGTTTTACTTTGTGTTATTCAATAAATGTAATTGTGGTCGCAACGTACTGTGTTTCCTCATAAGTTGCCAGAGAAGATAGCACAGTTACGTACTACAATAGGTGCCAATAAAACATGATCATTTAAACCTGGTGTAAACATAGAAGCCAGTCTAAGTTGCCACTGGCTTTCTTTCTTTTTTAGGGTGTTTTTCCAATCACCTCCCCTCGGATTTATTTGTACTACATCCAGGATACCAAAAACAAATTTTTCAAAATTGTTACAAATAATAGCATGTTTGTATAGAGCATTTGTAGATTTTTTGTTTTTATGTCATTTAAGTGTTCATATATTCTATTCTTTAACATACGCTCCGTCTTACCTACATAGAAATGTCCACTAGTATAACACATGGCTAAATACACCACCCCCCTAGTATTACAATTACCCTTATTGAAATAAACCCTACTTTTCATGTTGTTATTTAAAACCAAGCTTGATTCCTTATTAATAAAAGGACAGTAGGGGCACATACTACACTGTTTTGTCCCTTGTATAACTGGAACATCTTTATTTAACTTATATTCTAACAACTGTTTAACATTGCATCCCACCTTATTAATAAATCTAGGTTTATTACCCACTTTTTGAAATATGTCTTCATTTGTTCTAAATATACTCCAATTTCTTTTAAAAGCCTGTTTAATCATAGTAGTTCTAGCATTGTACTGTAAAACACAGGCTTTCCTAAAATTCTTGGAGGTATCTTGTTCACCTTTATTAATACTGTCATTTACTATTTCTTGAGGGGTACCTAAAAGGGGTTTATATTTATTCCCCCATTCAAAATATATTTCTTGAAAAATACCATCTAACAAATCTATAGGGTAGCCTCTCTCGGTAAACATTTTAGAAATAACTTGAAATTCACTATATAAATCCTCCTTGTTTGAAGTCATCTATGCTATTCTAATAGCTTGTCCTTTGACAATACTAATCTTTTGCCCTAACGGATGATCACTTTCAAAATGTAGATAGGCATTGCAAAAAATCTTTTTTCTATATATTTACGATTTAAATTTTCCTTTTTCTTTAGATATGTATGTATCCAAAAAACTAATAGCCTGCCTATCATACTGAAAAGTAAAACTCAAAAAATCTGTACTAGAGTTTAAATAATCTATAAATTTTGGAATCTCATTTTCCAGACCCCACCATAAATTAAAGATATCGTCCAGATATCTAAGGTACAATCTAATATTTTTCCAAAATGTACTACCCATGACATGTACAATTTCCCAACCCAATAAAACCAAATTGGAATACACCGGTGAGCGTGTTGCTCCCATCGGGACACATTTTATCTGCTGATAGTATTCCCCATCAAACCATAAAAAATTATTATCCAAAACTATACCCATAAGTTCACAAATCAATTTTACCATATCATTCTCCAACTCCGAAAATTGAAAAAGAACCTCCTCAAATAATAACATACCTTCCACTTTGGGAATACTAATAAAAAGATCCTTTACATCAATTGTTAGAAATATAATGTTTTCATCATATAATTCTGATTTAATACTTCTCAAAAATTCCCACGAATCCTTCAAAAGATGTGGTACCTTATTAACTATATGCTGTACATGGGAATCAATAAATACTGTTAATGGATGGATTTTTGACCCCCTTGCTGCTACAATGGGTCTAAAGGGTGGTTTATCTATATTTTTATGTAGCTTTGGAATACCAAAGAAAACAGGGACTATCGGATTTTTTCTATATAAAAAGTCATATGTTTCCCTGTTAATTCTACCATCCAAAACATATTCTTCCAGATAGCTATCTATCCTGGAATATGATATATTAATCTGATTTTTAGATGTTCCTATATAAGTACTGTCATCAAATAATAAATTCAACATCTCATTTGAGTAATCCATACTATGAAATATGACAATACTACCCCCTTTATCAAGGACCATAATACGTATATTTTTATCACTTCTCAAGTCATTCAGTAGATCATATTCACCCTTGGTTAAGTTCCACCTAACCATATTTTTGTGGTGTTTAAATGCACTATAAATATCCTCCATAACAAGTCTCTCATAAGTTTCAACCAATGGATGCAATGGCGGATTGTATATACTCTTCTTCTTAGGCATACTATATATGTTTGGACCTACTGAATTATTCTCTTCCAGTTGTTCCAAACTAATTTCTAAATTTAATTTCCTAGTATAGAATTTCAAAGCCACAATATTATCCACTAAATCCCCTGTAGTTGACGGAATAAATTTAACACCTTTAGAAAATAGTTTAAAATAATCATCCGAAATAGTCCTATCCGAATAATTATATATGGTAAAACCTTCCTTTTGATAAACAATAGTATCACTAACTATAGTGGAAGCATCCATAGCTGCCCCATCTAGTAAGAATTCTTCTTGTAGGAATAATAATTCTTTTTGTGTGGATAATAATTCGTGTTGTACTCCCCCTTCTCCATATAATACTGCGCCAATCTCTCCGAGCGCCTGACAGTTGGAAAATCCTCACTGTCCTGGTGTTCTAATGCCATCTCCCCATTGTCCCACTCTGAATTATTTCTTACAACCTCTCTATAAGTTGGTGATTCATAGCCATGATTTTGCCTATTTCCCATATAACCAGTGGAATAGTGAACTATTCCCTTTTGAGTTTTACTTTTCAGTATGATAGGCAGGCTATTAGTTTTTTGGATACATACATATCTAAAGAAAAAGGAAAATTTAAATCGCAAATATATAGAAAAAAGATCTTTTGCAATGCCTATCTACATTTTGAAAGTGATCATCCGTTAGGGCAAAAGATTAGTATTGTCAAAGGATAAGCTATTAGAATAGCACGGATGACTTCAAACAAGGAGGATTTATATAGTGAATTTCAAGTTATTTCTAAAATGTTTACCGAGAGAGGCTACCCTATAGATTTGTTAGATGGTATTCTTCAAGAAATATATTTTGAATAGGGGAATAAATATAAACCCCTTTTAGGTACCCCTCAAGAAATAGTAAATGACAGTATTAATAAAGGTGAACAAGATACCTCCAAGAATTTTAGGAAAGCCTGTGTTTTACAGTACAATGCTAGAACTACTATGATTAAACAGGCTTTTGAAAGAAATTGGAGTATATTTAGAACAAATGAAGACATATTTCAAAAAGTGGGTAATAAACCTAGATTTATTAATAAGGTGGGATACAATGTTAAACAGTTGTTAGAATATAAGTTAAATAAAGATGTTCCAGTTATACAAGGGACAAAACGGTGTGGTATGTGCCCCTACTGTCCTTTTATTAATAAGGAATCAAGCTTGGTTTTAAATAACAACATGAAAAGTAGGGTTTATTTCAAGAAGGTTAATTGTAATACTAGGGCGGTGGTGTATTTAGCCATGTGTTATACTAGTGGACATTTCTATGTAGGTAAGACTATGTAAGTATGTTAAAGAATAGAATATATGAACACTTAAATGACATAAAAACAAAAAAATCTACAAATGCTCTATACAAACATGCTATTATTTGTAACAATTTTGAAAAATTTGTTTTTGGTATCCTGGATGTAGTACAAATAAATCCGAGGGGGGGTGATTGGAAAAACACCCTAAAAAGAAAGAAAGCCAGTGGCAATTTAGACTGGCTTCTATGTTTACACCAGGTTTAAATGATCATGTTTCATTGGCACCTATGTTAATGGAAAGGGCCAATAATATATGAATTTAACATCATTTTTAAATAAATTTTTAAATGAGTATTTATAAACAAAGTTTTTAAGTGTTTTGTATATAGATGTGTGTATATTAATATTTATGAAATATTTATGTTATATTTATTGGATAGGTATTGGTGCAATAATATTATTAAGTATGATAGAAGTTTGTTATATTTCTTTACATATTTATATATATGTGTGTGTGTGTGTGTGTGTATATATATATATATATATATATATATATATATATATAAGATTTCTTTGATTATTGTTCGTAGTAACATATTATTTTTAGTCAACATTTTATTCATTCATATTAGATTATGACCCGATTGGCCTTTTCATTTAGAATGTGTAAAAAAAATGGAAAATAATTGCGAAGTATAATATAAAATAATGCATATTTCGTTTATATATTCATCTATTAGCATGATTTTTCTTTATGGTTTTAAATGAGTATTTTTTGCTTGGGTATATGCAGCTTTAAATTTATGATTGATTGTGTGATGTCATAACTTAAATCAGTATTTAAATGTTCATTAATGGAGTTTTTCTGTTTCTGATGAAGTCTCACTTCAGAGATGAAAGCGCTTAAATGGTTAATAAAAAGGTTTTAAATGGTTTAAATGGTTGACGTGCCTTGGATTTTCCTAGCAGAGTTCGCCATTTATTGTTTTTGTTTATGGTTCTAAGCTGTTAAGTAAACAGCTAATGGCAAGGCAGAATAGCAGTGGTGACAGAGAGTTACCCTATAATATCACCCTTTGGATTTTTATCCCTGGATAATAATCTGTCCTTTATCATGGCTTAATTGCAAAGTGGTCTGCCACTGTTTCATAGTTATTGTAATGTAGTCAGTCAGTGCAGGGTGTATCTTATACATTTTTAAACACTCTTCTAGTCATGTATGTGAGATACTGTCAAATCCTTTTTTGTAGTCAATCCATGCCGTACTTAGATTCTTCCCCTTCTTACAGTTCTCCACTATAACTTTGTTTAACAACAAATGATCCTTTGTTCCATATGATGTTATTTTATTGCTCTTTTGTTCTACTGCCATAATTGAGTTATTCTATGTAGGTTGTCTGATGATAATCTAGTACTTTATTTACTAATAATTACTTCATTATTTTTGATTTCCTAGACTTTACACAATTTTTATACAACCTATAGTTCTACAACTGTCATTATCCAATTGGTTGACATGATTAGAAAACTCATAGCTGAATCTACCCATATAACCAGGTCCTTAAATGAGTCTACAGTTTCAATCACTGTGTGCTGTATTAAATATTCACCTTTCAGTTTATGTCTCCCAAATCTCATATGCTTAGCTTTTGATGTGTTTATCAGCATATTATTCTCCTGTGCCCAAATGGTCAAGTTAGTCAAGTTATTTTGCAGACTGCCTTATCTATAACACATGTGATCAGTTTACCCAATTTCAGGTTCTCTGCATATAGACTGTAGAATACCTCAGATGAAAAAGTTAGGTCTGAAATATACAATCTAAATAAATAAGGACCTAGGACAGAGCTCTGTGGGACACCGTGAATATAATGTTGGAGGTTTGTTGGGGGAGAAAGAGTTAATTGGGAACATATTTTCTGAGAATGTAATGAGTTGGCATGCTTTAAAATTCTCTCCAGACTACTCTATCAGAAATACTGGGTAAGCAAATTGATATGACTGAGGAAATGATCGTTGTGAGCTACAATATAGAATCGGAATTACCTAGATGTAGTAAGGCCTTGCTGAGTCTAATTATGGTGGCTGCCAAAAAATAATTACTAGGAAATGGAAATCATAGTCTAAACCAACTGTACTAGAAACAGTGAATATAATAACAGAGATAAAACAACTGGAAATGGGATTCTTAGAAAAGGGTAGGAGCAAATTACATAGAAAAAATGGAAATTGTGGGAACAGTACATGCAGATAAGGAATGATGATTAAAAGAAGGCAGGATTTGAATGCGCTGTGTAATGTTTGACTGACAGTGACTGGATAGATAAATGATGTGTAATGTTTGGAAATAAAATTATGTCAGTATGGTTGGGTTTTGACTTCCAAGATGGCTGCCCATTGAGTAACAGCTTAATTCTAACTCTTCTAGTGTGAAAACAGAAACTCAGCAGAGAAGGCCTGAGTAAATTTCAGTAACTGGCTAGTAAGTGCACTGCCTGGATGCCAAGGAAAATTAAATGCATTGACAAAGGAAAATCAGCTAAAAAAGGTGAGGAAAAAGCAATGACTGGGAAAAGTACTGCAACTAATTAGCAAAAACCAGTGCAAGCGCCAGACATGACTTCCAGTAACCTAGAGGAAATGATAAGGCAATTGCACACAGACCTGGTTAAAATAAATGAAACTGATGGAATATATATCAAGTCAAATAAGAAAAAGCTGGAAAAATGGAAGAAGCTTTAAACAAATATTCTGATGAGGTGATAAAACTGCAAAAATCAGAGGTTGAAATGAAGAAAAGGCTGGCGGAATGTGGGACTACTCAAGAAGAGATGTTTCAAAGAATAATATAATTAGAGGACTGAGCACGTTGGGAAAACCTGAGCTAGTTAGTTGTACCAGAGAAGCTGGAAGAAACAGGCTATATAAATTTCATGAAAGCACAATAAAGAAACTAGACTGGTATTCCACAGCAGGGGTTGTTAATTGAAAGGGCACATTGTGTGCATGCTCCAAACCTGGCTATGAGAAACCAACTTAGATCTTTAATAGTAAAGATGCAATCCTAGCAGCAGAAGGAGTGGAGTCTGACAAACTGTGGCAGAAGGACAAAGTACAAAAAGTTGGAGCCAACAGTGCAGGAAGGTGATCAGGGCAGGCCATTTGTCTGGGTCTAGTGGGGGTATACCACTGCAGGAGGGTGTTCAGGGAAGGACACTCTTCTGAGTGGTGAAGAATGGAATGAGTGGGGTTTTGCTGTAGGAATGTAAGATAGTTTGAGAATTCCATCCAGTTAATTTTTGAAAGGGCAAACCAGTGATCAGATCATTTAGGCAGATTTCCAGTGAATTTGGTTAGTTTGTTATAGCACTGATTAAGTTTTGTTAGACGGTCATACTATAGGTTAGTGAGGATAGGAGCAGTGTATAGGAGGAGAGTGATTACAAGATAAAAATGCATAGTTGACTTACATTGCTGTCTCTGTATACAGTTCCATACTTTGGTGTGTTTTCTTTATGGCATTTTGTATATGAATATTGAACTTGAAGTTATCATAAATTGTTACACCTAGTAGTAGCTTGGTGTTTTAAACTCAGGCAAGCTTTATGTTTATGTTTTATGATGAAGAAATGTTTGTTATTCAAGTTTTGAGAACTAAATTTTGAGAGGAAGAGTGTCTGTTTACTTTTTTAGTATTACATTTATAGTATGAATTTTTTAATCCATTGTTCTAGTACTGAATAGGATTCCTAAGTAATGGCCTGTAGCTGTCCCAAGGAGGAGGCCATGAAAATGATAGCTGCATTGTCTATATATCAAATAATTGTGGATAATGTTAAGAGGTTCCTTATTTATGTCCGTTTTCATTAAATTCACTGAGATTTGAAAGCAGTTTAAAGCAAGACATTTATTGTTCAGAACAGAATGTCAGCAAGCTGAGATTACACATAAAGTGAAATCATGCAGAATCTAACTCCTCTCTAAATCATATATAATTCTAATGTAGCAGACTTAAGTACATAAAACAAGGTGCAGACTGTTCTCATATGATATCTACTGGAAAATACTTTCCATTTATAATTAATATCCTTAATTGAAAGCAGAATAATGTAATCATTGTTCAGAAAGTGTTGATGTTACACTGGAATGTTCTCATTTTTGAACTATTTTTCCATGACCTTGATAATTTCCCTTTACAGAATGCTGTATTCATTACAGAGCTTGTAATAAGATGCAGATAAACTATAAAGACATACTAATTATATTTGTAACTGTCTCTACTAACCAAACAATGTTCTTTTTTTAAAGAAACATCTTTATTAAATTATCATTTATGACATAGGCAAGCATACATTTGCATAAATAGAAAACAAAACATACTGACTTATTTTCAGTTCCAAACATTATACATCATTTATAATCTGCCAGTTATTGTCAGTGAAATATTACAAAGCTCATTCAATGCCTGCTTTTCCTTAAAACTCATTCCTTCTTCAAAACATTATTCTGCATGTGTTGTTCCCACAATTCCATTATTTTCTATGCAATTTGCTCCTACTCTTTTCTAAAGATTCCACTTCCAATTCTTTTATCTCTGTTACTATCTTCACTACTTCTAGAACAGTTGGTTTAGACTTTAATTTCTATTGTCTAGTTACTGCTTTTTGGAAACCTCCAGAAATGAACTTGGCAAGGCCTTACTATCTTTAGACAATTCTGATTCTGTATCACAGCTAAAAAAAAAACATTTCCTTAGTTACACCAATTTGCTCACCCAGTATTTCTCACAGAGTAGTCTACAGGGAATTTATTTCACTCCATATAAATATGTTCCCAATTGCCTCTTTCTTCCATTTCATAACGCCAACATTTACAATGCATCTGAGGAAAAATTATTTGCAGTCTGTTTGGGGTGTGGAAGTTCCTATGTAAACACTTCCAGTCAGATATCCTAAATCTTCTAGACTTTGTTGCATATTTGGGGGCCATACATATATCTCCCCATTGTTTCTTCGTGAATTGCTTATCCAGTCTCCATTCCCAATCATTCCTAACCTCCTCTGATTGATTCCTATAGTTATAATGCAATATTTTATATTCCCTGTTAATGATCCCTTTTTTAACAGGGGCTTCTGTTCTGGATTCTACTAAAAACTCTACCATTGCTGGTCTTTCAGTTAGGATTCCCCTGTTGTTCATGTTTGCCAATACTCTGATATCAGTAGCTGATAGGGAAGGTAGGCTTTACCCTGCAGTCTAAGTGAATTATTGGCTCCTTCCCATTGTATTACCTTTTTCCTGTTTGCTCCCAATACCTTGGATCCTTCACCAAATTTCTCCAGTAAATTCAAACCTTGCCTGTTCTGTGTACTTTTAATTGTAGTCATCCCTATCAGCAGAATCTCATTTCTCTGTCATGGAGTTAGCTTAGTTCTTTGAATACTGTATGCTACTTTATAAATATAATGTTCTGTATGGTTATTATCATTCTCCTTAAGGATCTGCATCCAAAATTCCACTCTCTCCTTGTTTCTTGTGCTCCCTCCATTTTTTAATCATCCCTTTCAACTTCAAATTATACCTTTCTGCTTGTGCTATGTATAGAAGCCTTAACTGCGTAGTTCTGAAATACCCCTTCAGATCAGGTAATCCCAAACCGCTTTGTTCTTTTGGAAGGATCAACTTATCCCACTTGACTCTTGCCATCTTCTCCTCCCAGATAAAATCCTTCAACTCTATATTAATTGGTATCAACAATTTTTCCTCTGGTTAATAAAAATATGTCTGACCTGTGTATAAAACTAAAGGGACTAAAAGAATTTTCACTGCTTGTCTAGGCAAACAACATTCCATCATATTCTTTTACTTTTTATCAAAGCAGAACTACGAGTTTCATCTAAAATTTCAAGATACAGCTGTTGTGCCCATGTCACATGGAATACAAAGATGTTCTTAGGTAGGTACTAGGCTATCGGCCCAAGAGCCTTAGGTAAGCCTAGCCAACAAGGTTCCCTGGCTTACGCCACCCAAGAAAGTTAATTTCCTGTGCCCCTGTCGAGCAGAGCCACAGAAGTGATCCCCGGGGTATAGTTACTATTTCCCATCAACTCATCAAGATTTTTCTTGAAGCATGCTAACGAGGAACTTTGCTTGACATAGATAGGTAGCTTGTTCCAGAGTATAGGAAGTCTCTGGGACAGGAATCTATCCCTCCAGCATGTCCTGTTTATTGTGGTGACAAGGTTTAGGTCCCTAGAGCGTGTAGCTCAAAGGGATTGGGATTTCTTTTGTTGTAGCATGTCCAACAGCTCTGGGTTTAACATATCTTTATATGTCTGGCAGAGATCTACTTGGAACAGGCAATATGCTATAGAGTAAAGCTGGAGTCTGTTTAAGGCCAGTAATCCTCTTTGTGAAGTACTCCTGTGGCCTTTCCAGCTGCTGCAGATATTTGGTGAGGTACATTCCAAAAGGGGCATTGTACTCTATAATGGGTCTAATGAGTGCCAAGTAGAGGGGAACAATGACCTCTTTTTTTCTGGATGAGAACCCTTTTGTGATGAGGTGTGCCACATAGAAGGATTTCCTGACTACTGTGGTGATATGATTATCAAAGGAGAGACTGCTGTCCACCTGGGCCCCAAGGTCTCTTATCACATATTCAGTGTTAAATAGACTGCCATTTTTGTGGTAGTTCATGGGTACAGAGTTTTAACCAAAGGGGATAACAATGCACTTTTTGGCATTGTGCTTGAGGCCATGCCTCTGACACCAGGCATCTGTCTCATTGTGGCCCTTCTGTAGGATTTGTGCATCATTTGGAGACTCGACTGTGGCTCCTAGTTTGCAGTCATCTGCGAACTTTGTTAGCCAGAGGCCTTCTGTGTTAGCCTGTACTTCAGAGAAGTAGATACCAAACAGGAGAGGTCCCAGGACTGAACCCTGTGGTACTCCACTTGTCATTGGTTTGAAGTCAGATTTGGAGTCTGCAACCTTTACAGTGTGGGTTCTGTCAGTGAGCCAGTTGGGAACCCATCTTATGCCGTAGGGATTTATACCTAGTTTAGTGAGTTTAGCTATAATTCCAGAATGGGGGATGGTGTCAGAAGCCTTGGTGAGGTCAAGATAGGCTGTGTGAACCACCTTACCCTCATCTACGGCTTTGGTGACTGCCTCAAAGAAGTCGATCAGGTTCAGAAGGCATGATCTGCCTTTGACAAATCCAAACTGGGTAGGGTCCAGAGTTTGGAGGTTACCAATGTCTTTGTTTATGAGTTCCATGATGATACGTTCCATGGCCTTGCAGACCAGGCTCATCAGGCGGTTTACCTTTATATCGTCTATCACATATGATCGACCTACCACTTCGTTGACCCATTTTTTTATGAATTCGAATCCGCACTACTTCTTAAATGTCGAATTAAAGTCGAATTTTGACATTTCCAGCCGCGCCACACCTCCACACCAGTACTACCATGGGTCAAAAGGGGGCGAGATTTAGCCTTTCACATATATGGTTTTTGGCATTTGGGACGTTCGCATTTCGGAGTTTGTGGAAGCGTGGTTGACCTTTTTGAGATCGCCGTTTTAAAGGTAAACCTCATCAGGCTAACAGGGCGATAGTTCCCAGGATCAGTGGTGGCTCCCCCTTTGTGGAGTGGGATAACTGTTGCTGTGCGCCATTCACTGGGCGCAAAGCCTGACTTGAGACTATGATTGAACATGGTGCTTAGGTGGGGAGCCAGTTTGTTTTGAAGTTCGTGTAAAACACAGGCTGGGATGTTGTCCGGTCCCATGGATGCTGTATTTTTGGTTTTATAGAGTGTAGCTTTTACCTGCATAGATGTGCTTACAGGGACTCTGCATTCATCCTGTATAGATATGGACCCTTTAGGTGGTGGTGGGGGGGTAAAGTTAGTACTGAACCTATCTGCCAGGATGTTGGCAATATCAGTTGGTTCTGCATTTTTCGTGCAAATGTGCTGTAACTCAAAGTAGATCTGGGTGTTGCCATTGAGATTCTTGACATAGCTATAGAATGCTTTGTGGTTGCCCTTAGAATCAGTGGCGATTGTGTTTTCGTAGCTAGCTTTGGAGGATCTTTAAAGGGATCTCAGCTTCTTACTGAGGCTGACCAGGGAGCTCCTCCACTCATGGGATTTACTCTCTTTTGCAACAGTTTCTTCCTTCTGTTGTAGTTTGTTTATGGTAGGGGACCACCAGATTGGCTTCCTTTTTTTGTAGGATACCGTCTTGGTTCTGTTTGGGATAGCACGATCCATGCACTCGTGTAAGTGCTTATAGTGTGCATTTGTGTAGGATTAAGCAGTCATAACCATATTGTCCATCTGCAGGGGTGTCATGAAGTTCGCCACTTCTGTCTTAAGAAGCATGAAGTTGGCTTTGGAGACATTTTTACTGTGGTTTCCATAATGGTGGGTGGGGGCAGGATGTGGATTTCTAGGGTGATTAGCTTATGGTCGGATCTGACCAACGAGGAGTTGACTTCAGGTGTGGAACACCCGGTCACATGTTGGTAATGACTAGGTCTAGGATATTGTTGCCCCTGGTGGGGGTTTGGATAAGTTGATCCAGGGCATTGGAATTTATGGATTCCAGAAAGCGTTGAGTGAAGGAGTTGGTACATGAGTAGTTTTTTCCAGTTAATGGTGGGGTAGTTGAAATAAGCCATTATTAGGGTGTTTGGTTGAACCCTAGTATTTTCCAGTATGTCAGGAAAAGAGGAGTTGGAATCCTGGGGCATGGTGAGGGATCTGTAGCAAGCTAAAATTTAGATTACAGTTTTGCCCAGAGTTAGTTGCACTTGATTAACCTCGGATGCATTATGCTGCACAACTAGCCTGGAGGTGTGGATATCCTTAATGAATATGGACACACCTCCACCTTTGGTGTTCTGGTCCAGGTCAGATGGCCGAAAAGTGTGGTATGGGTTATAGCCTGGTAATGCAGGGGTGCTCTCTAGAGCCTTGAACCAGGTCTCAGTTACTGCACAGATATCAATGTTCTCCATTTTAAGGAGTGCCTCAAGTGAGTGCATTTTGAGATTTAGACTTCTAGCATTCAGTAGTATTACCCCCAGTTTTTGCTTGCCTGTTCCTGTTACGGTGGTGAATTTGTCATTTGAACCTTGCCTAAAAAGGCACTACAGGGGCGGCAAGACCCTTAGCCAGTATCCGGAATCCCAGGGGCGACAGGTGCAGGCCATCTCTGGCAAAGCATCGTGGTCTGTCGACCATGTCGTACCAAGCAGACATATTCCGAATCCCCTTAGAATGACACCAGAAGCTTAGCCAATTGTTGAAGTCAATCATTTTGTCCTTGTACTGCGGTATCATTCTGG
Organism: Protopterus annectens; assembly: GCF_019279795.1. Lineage (NCBI taxonomy): Eukaryota > Metazoa > Chordata > Ceratodontiformes > Protopteridae > Protopterus > Protopterus annectens. The sequence goes on from NC_056750.1 coordinate 852,689,064, forward strand.
GCAATGGCAGGATGCTACTCAGGGCTAGAGTCATACCTGCCTGGGCTACAAGATCGGAGAGCTCTTCCATGTCTTTTTTCATGTAGTCCAGGGAGGTACATCTCAGGTCATTCACACCAACATGGACAATGACAGAGTCCTATTTCTACTTGTTGTGGCATGACTTGAGTGCATGGGTTATGTGGCGGATCCTGGCATCCGGTAGGCAGATGACAGTAACCTTCTCCTTGTTTAGCCTGGTGAGTGGGACATCAGTGTGCCTGACTATAGAGTCACCTATGACTAGTGTGTTGGGTATGTTGTTTTGCCTTATGGGCTGTGGTTTATTGGCACACTGAGTCTGTGGGGTATGTGTCCTTTGGGTTGTGTTGGGGGGTGGAGGTTGCTTGCGTGTCTGCTTTGGAGGTCTCTGTTGCTTGAGCAGATTATAATTGACAGCCTATGTGAATGTTTTTGTGTTTCTGTGTGTGGATTTTGGTGGTGTAGGTATGGTGGTATAGGTGACCCAGGAATAATTCAGAGAAATCCATTTTGACTCCTGTTCTGGCACTTACACTCTCACAGATGAAAATATGGCAGTATATGTCAAATAAGAGGAGCCCAAGAATTTATCTTGGTGCATGCAAGTAGAAAGGGAAAAAAACATTATTATTAGTGCTGTACCCCATTTTACCACATTGAGCAAATAAATAAAAAACAAATTGTGTGCAGTTAGTGCAGTTACCTCAGTAGGTAATTTCTCTTAGATTCAGACAGGAATATAGTAATGCTAGCAGTAAGTTGTCTGGAGATAACAAGGGCACCAAACTACCACAAGAGTTTATATCCTATCTTAGTAGATGGAAAACAGGCCACTGCTAAGAAAGGCACAGTCTCTAACCTAAGCATTCTGAAGCCTGCAGTTGTTAAAGAGGAGAACTACTTGCTTGGCCAGTCTATTTCAGTCAGAGCTATAGGAGGAACCCCATTCCAAATACCTTTGGCTAGGGTTCACCTTAACTGGGAGGGTGGAAAAGGAAGCAAGCAAGTAAGTAAGTGTGTTTGAAGATATCCCTACAGATGTCCTGATAGGGAATGATTTTGATAATGCAGCACCTTGTTTGCATGCAGTTACACGCAGTCAGGCTTGGAGACCAGCATGTGGGTCTGGTAGCCTGGAGGAGACCCAGACAGACTGCAGACCTGAAGCCAGGACTGGTGTGGTGGTTACTTCAGGAAGGGAGCTACCCTGTATCAATGAGACTGAAGGCGAGCCACAGCTGTTTGTGGGTACTGATGCTCCCTTGGACAGAGTGACTGCAAGGGCAGAGGTCAGTAGAAGTACCCAGGCTGACAGTGAGGAATGGCTGTCAGAGAATACCAGACTTCTTCTGAAAGGGATCTGGAAAGGGTTACAAAGAGAGAGTTGAGACAGGCTCAGCTCTCAGACCCTACATTACAAGGCCTGGGGAAGGTAGCTAGTGAGGCATCTGATTCTCAAGGGAAGGGGGAATCTGTATATTGGGACAAAGTGTTACTGTATAGAGAGCGAGATGATACAGCATTTGGTAGTGCCTAGTGCCTACCATCTGGCACTTCTAGCCATAGCCCATGGTATTCCCTTTGCAGGTTATATGGGCATAAAGCATAACAAAGAGACGTATTCTGCAGAGCTTTTATTGACCTGGGATTTCCAGAGATATAACAGGGTACTGTAGGACCTGTGAGCAGTGCCAAAGGGTAGGCAAAGCAGGAGACAAGGTCAAGGCTCCTTTGATGCCTTTGCCTGTGATTGAGGAGCCATTTCAGATGGTAGCTGTGGATATTGCAGGGGCCTCTAAGTACTCCAGTTCCACAGGGAAACAGTATGTTCTAATGGTAGCAGATTATGGTACCAGATACCCTGAGGCAGTGGCTCTGTCCTCCACTGAGGCAGAAAAGGTGGCAAATGCTTTGTTAGAGATTTTCAGCAGAGTAGGTTTCCTAAAAGAAATACTGACTGATAGAGGTGCCAATTTCACATCAGACCTGCTGGCTTGTTTGTGAAAGCACTGTGGGGTGAAGCACCTGAAGGCCACCCCTACCATCCCCAGACTAATGGTCTGGTGGAGAGGTTAAACTCTGCACTAAAGACCATGCTGCAGGTATTTGCAGATCAGTTTGAGGGAGTGGAACAAATATTTGCCCTATCTGTTGTTTGCTTACAGAGAGGTGCCTCAGGAATCCACAGGTTTTTCACCTTTTGAGTTGTATGGGCATAGGGTGAGGGGACCTCTAGACTTGATTTGAGATGAGTGGGAGGGTGTATGTGAATCCCACAAGGAGTGTGTTGTGGCATATGTCCTAAACCTCAGGACAGTGCTCAGGGAACTCATGGGCCTGGCTCTGGAGAACCTGGCAGATGCCCAACAGCAGAAAAAGGTCTGGTAAGACAGCAGTGCTCAAGCTCGAGAGCATTCTGTAGGGCAGCAGGTAATGGTTTTCATTCCTGTCAGACACAACAAGCTGCAGGCATTGGGAGGGACCCATCAAAGTGGTAAGGAAGGTCAGTAATGTTAACTACATGACAGAACTGCTAGGCAGAATGCAGGGGCACAGACTGTACCATGTTAACATGATGAAACCATACCATAACAGGGAGGCCCTTGTGCTAAGCATTTTCAGTTATTGGCAGGAGGAGTCCAAGGGGGATCTATGGCTATAGGGAGCCAGCCAGGAAAATCTCAAGTTACTATGGTGGAGCCTAAAGTTGCAGGCATATGATATGACAGTGCAGCACTGCAGTGGGGTTAGCAGTGCCAATGTAGACGGGCTCTCAAGACAGGGAATGGGGTAATGTATTCCCAGATAGGCTGAACTCTCTCAAGCAACGTTTCTCAAGTGTCACTTGAAAAACTAGCTCGAGTCTTCAAGAGGGGGAGAAGTGTGACAAAAGGAGGTACTGCCAGCACAACTAGTTGGAATTTTGTAAGTAATCATATGTCATGTGGGAATATCAACATGCTTCATATGCTTGTGCTACAAATGTATTAGAACTGTATGTTGCCTGTATATCAAACTGCTGGTACAGACATGTGTGTTGAAAGAGTTTGTAAAGTATTGAGCTTAAAGATGTATCCAAAGTGTACCCTACTGGAAAAGAACAGAAATGTATATAAACTATTGTAACTATGTAAATGTATATATTTTAACAGTGGGAACTAGAACATAGAAAGTTAACTTGCAAAACTTCAGAAAAATAATATATCACTCATAAACGTAACTTTTATGTATTATAAACAGTATTTTTACAGATTGTAAACTGAATTTCTATGTAGTGCAAACTGTTTTGTAACTGGAGCTTTTCTCTTCGGGTCTCCACTGAAAATGAGTGTCTGGCCCAGCTGGACAAACCCGGTTAACAAATGCGAATAAATAAATAAAATAGTTGAAATTAAATTATTTTATACCTGTGCCATAAAAGATGGTTTCAATGCAGCAATGAAACAGGATGTCTAAAACTAGGGAGCCTTCTGTATTGTCTTATAAATGTTTTATTGTTTTATGTCTTCCAGCAGCTACAAAGATCTGAGGGCTATGTATTTTTCGCAATTAGATGCTAAAGGCTGGCCATTTCTAGCAATGGGGGTTAGCTTGGGAACTAAAGTTAGATGACAGTAAGTGATGTCATCCTACAAGCTAACCCGGCAGTAATATTTAAGATATTAATTTGAGGAGTCTCTGAGAGAGACATAGTATTCTGTATTCCGAAGTGAACCCAACAACATCCGCTAGAAGATCCATTCATCACACTTGACTTGCTCTGGAAGTAAGTTAACTAGGGCACAGTAATTTCTCTTAGATTCAGACAGGAATATAGTGAAGTATAGCTTAGATGTTTTCTTTATCTATTTGAGACTGTCCTGCAATGTTGTTTTAAATATTTTCTGTGATTTTGAACTCTGATATAACTGTGATTATTTACTAAGTATTTTCTTGTTCTTTTAGTATTTTTTATTAAATATATTTAAACCTTTCAATCTGGCTGATATTTGTGAGACTTATTTAAGTTCTGAGAGTACTTGCATACTTATTTGGTGACACTGTGATTCACTCCTAATATCCTTGATCTTGGTCATATTACCATTTGTATTGATAGTAACATTACACAGTAAGATTGGACACCATTTGTTAAGGTCCTTAAAGTAGCTGATAAAGAGTTGGCTGGTGGCAGTAATAATTACATTGTAGTCTGGGCAAAAGGGGGCATAGCTAGTAAACCTGTGCCAGCCTTTCCCAGATGTATGTGTGTGTGTGTGTGTGTTTGTGTATAAATCAAATCTCAAAGAGTGTGTGTGTCAGCTACTTGAGCAGGAACATGAAGCACTGGTTGGATAGAGAGGGTGCTGGAGGTCTTGGCTTGGCCACTCAGCTGAAATCTCAACCCTATAGCTGTGCCAGTGGAAGTTTTATTGAGGATGTGGAGAAAGAGGGAGAAACCAGCCCCGGACTGACTGTGATCCCTGTGTGCTCTTAAGGGAAATTGCACTTGATACAGAGAGCTGCATCTGGAAATACTGTATGTGTACCTGTCATCCTTCCAATATACGCCCCCACTGTTGCCATTGGTGAGGATTGAGGCTTCTTGATTACTGGGCCAGTGGTAGGGATTACAGTTATCTTGTTTGGTTGAGTTTCCTCCTTTATGTAGTGGTGTGATATATGTTTAGTTCAGTATTGCTGGGACATGTGACTTTGTAATGGACCTGTTTATGAGGATGGAGACTAGAAGTGCTAAGGCCTCAGATACCATTTTGATGCATTCAACTGCTATGTAATCTGCTTAGGGTTGCCACCTTTTATTGTGACGAAAACTGGATTTAGGCCATGCCACCTTGCACCAGATATAACCCTATCTATATCCCACCCACTTTCCACCCAATTTGTGATATCATCAGGTCATCTGAGGGGGGAATGCCCTCTTTTCCCATTTGTGCTGTCTTTTTTCCTGTGAATTTACTATGTTTTTTATAGTAAAAAAAAAAAAAAAGCATAGTAAATCCACAGATTTAGCAAACTTCGAATACTGGAGTTTGTACAGTGTTTTCTGGACTACCAGTCTGATTTCCGGATAGTCCAGAAAAAAAATGGATAGGTGGCAATGCTAAATCTGCTGCTAAGGTGGTTCTCTTTGATTTAAGTAGGAGTTTTTTTCTGAAAAGTTCTTAGTTAGAGGTGGATTATTAGCTTGATGATGCATGGTCATGCTCCAGTGGATTTACTTAGAAATATCACAGTGGTGATGAAGTGTGAGTTAAAAGAACTAGTTATAGTGTTGTCTGGCACAGGTTTAAGTTCATAGGTGGGTACTAGGCTATCTGCCCAAAGGCATTTATAAGCCTAGCCAGAATGTGTTGGCTGTCGCCGCCCCCTTAGATTAGTTCCCTGTGCCTGTCCAGCAGAGCCACTAAAGTGATCCCCGAGGTAACTTTCTGTTTCCTACCCACTCATCAAGGTTTCTTTTGAAGAGTGTTAGCGAGGAGCTCTGCCTAATGTAGATTGGGATCTTGTTCCAAAGCATGGGAAGTCACTGGGACAGGAATCTATCCCTCCAGCACGTCCTATTTATTGCTGTGGTGAGGTTTAGATCCCTAGAGCGTGTGGCTCGAGGGGATAAGGTTTTCTTTAGGTAGAGCATGTCCATCAATTCTGGGTTGGACATGGCCTTGTATGTCAGGCAGAGATCACCTCTGAATAGGTGGTATGCAACCGAGTATAACTGTAGTATCTTCAGTCGAGATACATAGGGCATCTGTTTGAGGCCATTGATCCTCTTGGTGAGTTACTTCTGTGGTCTTTTCAGCTGTTGTAGGTGTCTTGTAAGGTATATCCCAAATGGGTCATTGTACTCTAAGATGGGTCTGATGAGTAGAGGGGCACTAAGACCTCTTTTGATCTGGATGTGAACCCTTTTGTGATTAGGTGGGCCACGTAGAAGGATTTTCTAACCACTTTGGCAATGTGATTATCAAAGGTGAGATTACTATCTACTTGGGTCCCCAGATCCCTTATTACGTCTTCCGTATTTAGGGGACTACCACCTATGTAGTAATTTGTGGGTACTTTGTTTTTTCCAAAGGGGATGACTATGCACTTTTTGGCATTTAGCTTTAGACCATGATTTTGACATCAGGTATCCGTCTCAGTGAGACCCTTTTGGAGGATGTCTCTGTCAGCCGGAGAGCCAATTATAGCCCCCAGTTTGCAGTCGTCTGCGAATTTGGTCAGCCATATTCCTCCTGTGCTTGCCTGTACCTCTGAGAAGTATACGCTGAACAGGAGGGGTCCTAGGACTGAGCCCTAGGGAATGCCACTTGTAACCAGTTTAGAGTCGGACCTAGCTCCCACAACTCTCACCATGTGGGTTCTGTCCATGAGCCAGTTGGCAATCCAGCTTGTGACATAGGGGTTTATGGTCATGCTGGTGAGCTTGTCTATAATACCAGAATGGGGAATGGTGTCGAAGGCCTTAGCGAGATCTAGGTAGGCTGTGTGTACTACCTTTCCTTCATCTGTAGCCTTGGTAACGGTCTCAAAGAAGTCCACCAGGTTTAGGAGTCATGATCTGCCCTTAACAAAGCCAAATGGGGTAGGGTCCAGTATTTGGAGGTTCCCAATGTCTCTGTTAATGAGTTCCATGATGATGTACTCCATAGCCTTGCAGACCAAGTTAGTCAGGCTTATAGGGCGATAGTTCCTGGGGTCTGTTGTGGCTCCACCTTTGTGGAGCAGAATAACCACTGCTGTGTGCCACTCTATGGGTATGTAGCCTGTGGAGAGGCTGAGTTTGAACAGTGTGTTTAGGTGAGGGGTTAGTTAATCTGTGAGCTTGTGTAGGACGCAGCCTGGGACACTGTCCGGTCCCATTGATGTTGTGTTTTTGGCTTTGGAGAGGGCTGTTTTAACCTGAGTGTCTGTGATTTCAGGGACTCTACATTCTTCTGGTATGGTTATGGGCCCTTTTGGGGGTGAGAAGGGGGTGAAGTTTGTGCTGAACCTGTCTACCAGGTTGTTGGCGATATCGGTCGGTTCAGTGTATTTTGTGCCATTCTGCACCAACTCCGAGCAGATATGAGCATTGCCACTTAGATTCTTGACATAGCTAAAGAATGCCTTGTGGTTATCTTTGGAGTCCTTGGCAATTTTTCTTTCAAAGCTCGCTTTGGATGATTTTATGAGGGATCGTAGTTTCTTGCTAATACTGACCAGGGATGTCTTCCCTTCTTGGGATTTTTCTCTTTTCTGTACTAGTTTCCTTCTTCTATTGTATAGCTTGTTTATGGCAGGAGTCCACCAGACTGGTTTCCTTTTCTTGGAGGAGTGAGGACTGGTTTCCTTTTCTTGGAGAGTGAGTCTTGGTTTTGCTTGGGATGGCACGATCCATGCATTCTTGTAGCTGCCCTTAGAATGCATTAGTAAAGGATTTTGCAGCTTGGACAGTGTTATCCTTCAGCATGGGAGCTTTGAAACTTTCCACCTCAGTCTTAAGTAATGTGAAGTTTGCATTTGAAAAGTTTTTCATGGTGGCTTTCTTGCTTAGGGGTGGGGGCGGAATATGGATATCCAAAGTGATTTGTTTATGGTCAGATCTCACCAGTGAGGGGTTGACCTCTGGTGTGGAACACCAGTTGCCCATATTGGTGATGACCAGGTCCAATATGTTGTCACCTCTGGTGGGAGTGTTGACCAGTTGAACCAGGGTGTTTGAGTTTATAAATTCTAGGAAAAGTTGGGCAAGGGAGTTAGTACTTGAGTAATTTTATTTATTTTATTTATTTATTTTACATTTGTTGACCGGGCTAGTCTAACTGGATATATGTCCATTTTCAGTAGAGGCCTGGGGAGATAAGCTCCGAGGAAACAAGCAAAATCACATATACAAAAATTAATGTATACAATGAACATTGCAGGTGCAGTACAGAGAATAATCAAATAGGTCATTTGTTCGTAACATAGTGCAAAATATACAGATACAATTAGTACAATACAAAATGTAGTTGCAATACATCATAAAGAAAAAGATGGCAGCTGAATTATACAATATATTAGTATACAAGTAGTCAAAGAAAAAGTAGGAGCTGAAATTATGCAATATATTAGTAAAAGTAGTCTCCTTAATGAGATTCTGAAGATGTAAGTAATAGTATAGAAGGACAAGGTAAGTTGTTATTAAGAAAAGGAACTTGATTACTGAGAAGAGGAGGATAGGTTGAACCAAGTAAGAAGAGCTAGTTGATCAGTCAGGTTTAGTACAGCGGCACAACCAGTGTGTTATGAGGAAAAGTTTCAGTTTGGTTTTAAAGAGTGATATAGAGAGACGAGAGGAAAGTTCATTAGGAAGAAGGTTCCAGGATTTTCCAACAGTATTAGAGAAAAGAGAGTCCCCATCCCTGTTGTTTGTTTGACAAATATTTACAAGAAGTTTATGTGATGATCGTAAGGTCTTTAGATTGTTGTAGGGGGTAATGAGGGTAGATAGTATAGGGGTATTGGTAGGTTGGTAAAAGGTTTTATGGGCAATGGTCAGTTGGTGAAATCTAAGCTGATTTTGTAGTTCAAGCCATCCTAGCTGCTTTAGATTAAAACAGTGGTGTGTTCTGAAAGGGTTTCCTGTAGCAAATCTGACTATGTTATTGTAGGACTTTTCCATTTTATTAAGGTTGTTTTTAGAGAGATTAGTATATATGGGTGAGGCATACGGGAGAGTAGAAATTAGATGGGTGTGGGCAATAGTTATTCTAGCTGCAGGAGAGAGGAAAGGTTTGATCCTGTAGCGAGAGCCTAGTTTTCTATTAACAGATTTTAGAGTATTGTTAATATGGGTGTCGAAGTTAAGTTTGTTATCTATGGTGATACCTAGTGGTTTGGTAGTTGGATCTGGGGATATGAGAGTACCACTACTGGATCTTACTGTGAAGTCTATTGGGGGGACTTACAAGTAGGAGTAAAAAGGAGGAGTTTAGTTTTTGGGGGGTTTAGAAGGAGACAGTGCTGTGTAAACCATTGTTCAACTGTGTTAAACACATTTTGGGTAAGGGAGTGAAGTTCAGATATAGATGTGACTGAGCATATAAGTGTGGAATCATCTGCATATTGTATGCATGTAGCTTGGGGGATTGCTAGGTGAAGGTCGTTGATAAATATAGAAAACAGGAGAGGTCCTAATATAGACCCTTGAGGAACACCAGTGTTAATGGGCAGTTGGGTAGATAGAATGTTATGCCAAAGTACAGCCTGTTGTCTGTTATCTAAGTAGGACTGGAACCATTTTATAGCTAGTGCATCTAGTGACAGGGATTTGAGGATATTTATAAGTATCTGGTGATTTACCATATTGAATGCCTTAGACAGATCTATAAACAGTGCAGATGAAAGTGTATTGAGGTTACGGTTTTTGTTAATACAGTCAGTAAAGGAAAGGAGGGCAGTAGTAGTGCTGTGGGAAGGTCTGAAACCATGTTGAGAGTTTGAAAGTAAGTTATTTTGGATTAGGTGGTCTAGCAATTGTCTGTGGATGCATTTTTCCATGATCTTTGCTAAGGGAGAAAGTAGGGCTATGGGACGGTAATTGGAGAGTTCATTAGAGTTCCCACCCTTGTGAAGGGGGATAATATGGGATATTTTCCAGATTTTAGGGATGTGTCCTTCACTTATGATTCTATTTATAAGAATAGAAATGGGATAGGCAATGGATTTAGCTGCCTTATGTAGACATTCAGCGGGTAGTTGGTCTGCTGAAGGTGTGCACGGTTTCAGTTTTTGGATAAGGGTAAGAATATATGTTGTTGGGAATGGTTGGAAGAGAAATGGAGGGGATGGGTTAGAGTTAGAGATGGATATAGTTAAGTTCTGAGTAGATAACTGACTGACTGGCAAGAGTTTGAATGGCCTCAGTGAAAAAGGTATTAAAGGCATTAGCAGTCTGCTTGGGATTCTCCTGGCCTGTGCCTTGTGGGTTTGGTGTGATGGATTGACCTTGGTGTAATAATTGATTAATACTCGCCCATAACTTTTGTGGTTTATTATTGTGAGTCTGCTGGGATTGTAGGTAGTAGTAAACTTTCAAGACCGGAAAAACAAACTAGCGAAAACCACCGCAAATTCAAAAGCCAAGAACTCGACTCGGGCCAGTCCAAAACGTAAAAAAACATGAAAAACAACAAATTTTATTAAGCCAGAGATTCTTGGTCCTTTTTGGAAAAAGTTGGACAAGCTACCTTTGAAGGAAATGCCTATTTTCTGACCATTGATGTCATTGATTTATATTCTTCAATTCCCCATGAGGTAGCACTTGAATGGATTCAATTGGAGATGATTTATTACCAAGCTCCACCCAAAGAGATATCTATGGTGAGCGAATTGTTGAATATTATCTTGACATGTAACTATTTCACATTCAATAACAGATGGTTCCATCAGTTGATTGGTGTGCCTATGGGGTCTCCGTGTGGCGCCAGTGTAGCTAATTTGGTCATGACTCATTGGGAAAGAACGTTTACCTTTCCCATTAATATTATTCAAGAGAAAGTCGTTCTGTACGTAAGATTCTTGGATGACATTTTTATCTTGTTTAATGGCTCACTGGAAGAAGCCCAAGACCTAGTGATCGGCTTCAATAATTCATCTGACTTTCTGAAATTTACTTGTACAATAGACATGGAGAAGATATTCTATTTGGATGTGGAACTTTATAAAGACAGAAGTCTTGGTCAGTTTGGAGCCAGTATTCATCGGAAATCAACTTTCTCTAATTTCTATCTACATTATGATAGTGACCATCCGTTTCACCAGAAAAAGGCTATAGTCAAAGGACAACTTGTAAGAGCAGCTAGGATGGTGTCAAGGGATAGGTGAATTTTTGGAAGAGTGTGATTTCATAGCCAATTTATTTCTGGATCGAGGTTATCCAGAAACCTTGATTGATGAGTTGTGTTTCGAAGTTAAGACCAAGAGAGCTAATGGCTATTTTTCTTCTATCTTGAGTCATGTTGTTTCTGAATTGAGTCATTCACCATCACCTGTATACCCTGATTTTCAGGGAAACATGTCCAGGTCCAATTTTATTTTAACTTTTAATACAGATGTCAATGACATAGTTACTATAATTAAGAGGAACTGGCGATTACTATCCCCTGAGTTACTTGGAGGTCCAATTTTTGATAAAGCCCCATTGATAACATACAGAAGGGGCCCCATCAAAAATATTCTGGAATCTACGCGAAATTCAGTAACAACAAGATCAGGGATGTATAAATGTAATATGTGCAAGTATTGCAGATTTGTCCATGCAGGTACAGCCTTTACAGTTAAGAACAGGAAATTCCTCATCAGGGGTCATTTCACTTGTTCCAGTACCCAAGTGGTATACCTTGCTCAATGTTCATCATGCCCCAGTTTTTATATTGGCAAGACTGAGAGGAAACTCCAGGAAAGAATGTACGAGCATTTGTATGCCATAAGAAGAATGAAAATGGACAATGCTTTGGGTGTGCACATTCAGAACAACCCAAACCATGAGTTTACATTTATGGTTATAGATCAACTGTATAATACCAATTCGTATGGACCTGAGACATATAGATTAGAATGTAAAGAGCTTCTTTGGCAATTAAGATTGGAAGCATATCGCCCCCCTGGTCTTAACAGCTCGTTATCCATTAGTTGTTTTTTAAAGCTTAAAAGTTTGAAGAGGTGATGAGCTGTTTATTTTCACAATTTTTAAAATGAGAGTCAAAAAATGAAAAATGAGAGTCGACAAATTAATGGTTTCATAACTCTTTATTAGTTGACGGTGGTGGAGGGTTAATAGTTATCAGTTATTGTTATGATTATACATCATGATCATTATTTTACAATATATATTATTGATTCTCATTTTATTATTAAGTAATTTTAGGTCTAGATATGCTAATTTTTAGACCTGTTTTATTTAATGACAGTATCAAACCTATACTGAGTAGTCTAAATTTGTTATGTTATATTATATGTTATATTATATTATATGTTACATGTTACATTTTATATTTCTATATTTTTATTATTTTTATCATTTAGTGAGATATGATTAATATTATATTATTTTTCTTGGGTAGCTGTTCTAGTTATTTAGATGCTTAGGACAGTATGCATTAATTATTATATTTATTATATTTATTATATTAGTTATTTTACTTGAAAGCAGGCAAGATACAATGTATGCATAGGTAATTTTTGATTAGGAAGTGTCGCGCTACCATTATTAGTATTTATGTTGTAGGTTGAACATCGTTATTTTTGTTATTTTATATATTTTACATATTTATCTACTTTATATAGTTTAATAATCAAAATATTGGGCTTTTTTCTTTTAGTTTAAAGCCTGTTATTATTACAGTCTCGGTGTATGAATTTTTTATTATGTTAATGGAGAATTGCAAATGTACTTTAGTTAGCTGTGATCTGTACCTTTAAGGAGTTAAAGGGAGAGTAAGGGGCGTGGTTAAGTGTTTCACTGCTGGTATTTAAACTCACTTGTAATGGTGTGAATGTTTTGCTTGTCTGAAGAAGTCAGTGCAAGGTACTAACGAAAAGCTTTTACAGTGGCTTAATAAAATTTGTTGTTTTTCATGTTTTTTATGTTTTGGACTGGCCTGAGTCGAGTTCTTGGCTTTTGAATTGTAGGTAGTAGTTTCTTTTGTCAGACAGTATAGCTTTTTTAGTTTCATTTCTCAGCTGTCTGAAGTTTTGTTAATCTACTGGGCTTTTAGTTAAACGAGATTTATTCCAGTATTTATTTCTGAGATGGATTTTTTGCCTGGTTTCTTTTGAAAGTCATGGAGCAGATTTAGTTCTCATTCTAATAGAGCGGGTTGGTGCATGGTGGTCTAGTATGGCTAGGAAGTTAGAATTAAAGTAATTAACAACTTCCTCCATTGTGAGGTATTTTAAGGGAGACCAGTTACATGCTCTTAGTTCTCTCTGGAAGAGATCAGTGTTGAAGTTTTTCTTGGTTCTAATTGTCCTAGATGTGGTTGGATTAGGTAGATTGGATTTAAGCCTGATGATGTAGGTTAGTGAGTGGTCACATCATCAGGGAGGGTTCCAGCTTCATATGTCTGGGGATGATTATTTATGAGAATCCAATCTAAGGTACTTTCTTTCTTATTAGGTTTGTTTATCCTGGTAGGGGAGGTAATAGTTTGAGAAAAAACAAAAAGGTTAATATGACTGGTAGGGTGGCTACTGCTACCACACTTCCAATCAATGTTAAAATCACCTAGGATTATGGTTTCTTGGGGTAAATTTTGGGATAACCAACAAAGGATATTTTCTATGGTGGCAATGTTATTACCAGGAGGAAGACAGATGCAGATAATATAGATGGGTTTGAATGTGTTAAGTTGAAGCTTGGTAATACAAATTTCAGCGTTGGAGTCTTGAGGCGGTTTATAGTTGTAGGTAGTAATCTGTAACCCAGATTTAAATAGGATAGCTACACCACCACCCTTTTTGGTTGCACGGTCAAGTCACAAAATACTATAACTGGGTAGGATGACTTCATTGTCTTTAGTTACAAGTTTTAAGCAAGTTTCTGTTAAACAAAAAATGTCAAAGGAGTAGACTTCCGAGAGAGCATGGAGTTGTGCAACTTTATTATTAATGCTATGTATGTTGAGGTGAGCTAATAAGAGTGAGTTAGGTGGTTTGGTAAGTAAATGGATAGTAGAGAGGTTGGGGTTGAGGAGTTGAGTGGTAGTAGCAGTTGTTTGGCCTGGGTTTGGGGGAATGTCTCCATCTTTTAAAGAGAAGAGTAGTGTTTGAAGTATAGGATTTGGAAATTTACTATATAAAGGTAGAAATTTTCTGGGATTGGGAGAGTCATATCTAATGTGGGCTATCCTATGATATTTTGCTAGTAGATAGCTGGGTGTAGATGTTATGTTATCATGGTTAGTGAAAATAGGTAGAGAAGGAGTGGTAGAAACCTTATTAAGGTAGAGAAGGTGTGGATATAATGGGTATTCATATGAGGTTAGCAGGTAAGCTAAAGTTAGAGGTGGTAGAAGTGTAAGTATGAGTAATCTCTGTAAGAGAGCTGGGGTGGGTAGTTTATACATCTGGAAGGGTAAGTTGTTAGGTTGCTGTTATAGGCTCGGAGGTATACTAGGTGTGGAAAGGAATAGGTGGAAGGTGTGGTGGGAGAGATAGGGAGTGGTAAGTAGAAGTAGGGAATTGGAGTTAAGTGGCCAATGGTGAAGGGTTTGTGATTGGTGGAAGAGGGAAGGGGTGTGGTTAGATGGTATAAGAGTAGGACCCCTGGGGGTGGTTGGGATTTGGGGGTAGGGTAGGGGAGCGGAGTGAGCCCACAGGGCGAACAGAGCAGGTAGAGAAGTGAAGGAGAAGCTAGAGAAGAAACTGTCAGCAATGCTAGTAACTGAGGGAAAGTTAGGCAAGTCAGGAGTGGGAAAGATCAGAGATAAAACAGAAGTCTATGAGAAAAAAAAATAGGTGGGTGTAGACAATTGAAGTAAAGGGTAAGTGAGAAAATAAGAGCAGGTCTAGGACTTAAGAGATGCAGTGTAATTACAGAAGAAATACAGTGTGATAAGCAGGAGATAAAGGATGGGATAACGGTGCCACCTAGTGGGCAGATCTAGTATTGCAGGTAAGTATGTAAAGGAGCTAGTAGGTTTAAAACTAGGGAAGAAGTGATAGCTAGTAAAGGGGGTTATTATAAAGTAGAAGATGTTTGTTGGATACAGGGTAGATTGGAGGGGGGGTAAAGGCTGCTGGCTGTTCAGGCTCATAGCATACTTTAGAACCTCTGAAGCAGTAGTAGACGGTAATCATCTTTACAAGCAGGACTTAGACAACCACATACTTTCTTGCTTCCTTGAGAGAGGGTGCAGGGAAAATAAGGCTGTTAGATGAGACCGCAGATATTTCGATAGGGTCCTTTGTCACCAGGTAGGTAGGTTCTTAGAGACTATATCAGGAACAGCACAATGGGGAGCAGGGTAATTTAACTGCCTCCTTCCCTTGCAAGCCCCTGGCTGCTGTCCGCTCTTACCCCGGCTTACTAACTTTGGACCTAGCTCTACTCTACAGACTCCTGCCCCCGCCAAATTCCTTTTGGTGTGTCAAGAACCTATCCTTTCCTCCTGTGACTGAAAGAGCTGGTCTTACCTTGTACCCTCTATCAAGAAAAATAAAGACCTAGCTCTACTCTACAGACTCCTGCCCCCGCCAAATTCCTTTTGGTGTGTCAAGAACCTATCCTTTCCTCCTGTGACTGAAAGAGCTGGTCTTACCTTGTACCCTCTATCAAGAAAAATAAAGACCTAGCTCTACTCTACAGACTCCTGCCCCCGCCAAATTCCTTATGGTGTGTCAAGAACCTATCCTTTCCTCCTGTGACTGAAAGAGCTGGTCTTACCTTGTACCCTCTATCAAGAAAAATAAAGACCTAGCTCTACTCTACAGACTCCTGCCCCCGCCAAATTCCTTTTGGTGTGTCAAGAACCTATCCTTTCCTCCTGTGACTGAAAGAGCTGGTCTTACCTTGTACCCTCTATCAAGAAAAATAAAGTAGGTTATGGGCATTGTCCCTTTGCTGTGAAAGGCTTCCTGTCTGATACTCCGACCAAGGTCTTTAGTTTGCCTGAGCCTGTGTTGCTAGCAGCCAGTAGCTTACATTCTTAGTCTCTCCACTACCCCTTTGCCCCAACTCCTTTTCCCTGCTCACCGTTCTCAGTCCTTTGTACTTTCTCTATTTACCTTCAGTAGTTTCCCCACTCTCCCTCTACTGCACCTGTGCTATCTGCTAGGTGGCACTCTCCTCTTCTGCTTTTTCCTAGCTTTGTTTCTCTACCTCTGCTTCTCCTTTACTATTTCCACACTCACCATCTGCCTTATCCTACCTGACCTACTGCCTATCTCCCTTCATATTGTTCTGTTCTTATCCCCATACTTGCCTTTTGTTACTTCTATACTTGGACCTGCTCCTTCTCCATTCTATACTCTCTGCTTATACTCTTATACTGCCTTCCTCCAATCTACTGTCTTTCTCTAGTGTACCTAGTCTGTATTCCTTCAATCTCACAACTATCTTCCATACTCACCTTCCTTTACTGATTGTCTACTTTCCTATCTCTCCTTCAGTTGTTTCTCTATCTCTTTACCTTTGTTACGCTTCTCCTGTTCTATTTCCGTTTTTCATCTCTCCCACCTGTGTTATTTATATCCACCTTTGTCTTCCTGACTACAACTTTTAACTCTCCTAAATAATCCCTTCTTTTCCCTTCCACTAGCCCCACCCACCCTCTCCTGCGACTCTCCGTCTCTCCTTCTGTCCCACCCCTCTTCCCCTGGGAGTTTATTTATACCCCACCTTGAAATTTCGCCACTCCTTTAACTGCCTCCTTCCCTTGCAAGCCCCTGGCTGCTGTCCGCCTACCCGGCTTACTAACTTTGGTAGGTGCACTCAGTGGAGTCTTTAGTTTGTATTTTGTGGATGTTTGCTGTTGCCTTGAATACATGTATTAAGCGACTGTATTTCTAGTGGAGTACATGCAATTACTTACTTACTCCACGCTTTAAATGCTAGTTCTGCAAACTGAAATTATTCCTCACCACAGTGAGGTATTACAAAACTGCAATGGTTCTGTGTGTTATGATATCTACGTGTTGCTTATCTTATACTTGGGCTTATTGAATGTTGTTGTTAACCTGCTGCCTATTTTTTTCTTCTCAAAAAGGGTCTGCCCAAATTAATTGTAGCATTATAACTGTTAGGTCCGCCGTCTGTTTTTCGGGCACCTCTGCTGTTTAGCGCCTTTATCTGTAAACTAGCTGTGTTCTATTTGCTTAATGTAGTGCCTTCTTTTCTTGTGACCTGTATTATTTTTTTTCCCTTATTTGAGCCTAGTTATAGGTACTGTTGCCCTTTGGTTATATGTTACTGCGCCACCCACGTGGAGCTTGTACACGTACTCAGCTGGCGTCTCTTATAGCAAACTTGTGTACTAACCTAGACCCCGCACATGCATGGGTTTATTTGTAAATGCTTACTTAGCGATAAACTAATGTTCTATGTAAGTGCTTACTTAGCGATAAACTTATTTTCTCTTTATGATGTTAACCTCTCCTAAATGCCTCCTTTAGCCAAGTCTCCCTATCAATCCTTGAACTGCCTACTACCCTTACGCGCCTAAACGCGGCAATAGTCTTCTTGGCGTTCTTTTACTGTTTTTATTTATCTAAACCTTCCCATGCAGCAGCGACTTGATTAACTTTGCTGAGACCCTTGCTGCTGTACATTATTTGTAATCTAGTTGCTTTAATTAAACACTGCAGCCGAAGCGCCTGATATTCCGAGGCTGGTAGTTTTAAATTACTGCTGTTCCTGCCTCCTTTGAATTGTATACTTTTTGAATCTATCTGCCTGAACTAAACACTGCAGCAGAAGCGCCCCATATCTCTAGGCTGGCATTGTGTAATTGCCGTTATACCTGCCTTATTTGTATTGGATTACCCTTAGTCGAAATAGAAGTCCTTACTTCCTGCAATGTTATTATACCATGCTTGCGCTGTTTTATGCAATCCTATTTAGAATGCACTGATGTAATTTGTATTATAACTGTGTGCTCTTTTCGTTGCTTAAACTCATATTGTAGTTAGAGTGTTTTCTAGGGTTTAAAGACACTTTAATAACTTTTGCTTTTGTCTCTGCCTATATAGCGTCCTGTTTACCTAATAGAAATAACTTCTATAAGTGTTACTGCTTGAATGTTTTACTTTTTTAAGGACAGTGCTATTTTGTTCATTATAAAGCCATTGAAATAACTAGCCTGACTTTACTGTAAAGGGAATTTAGTTTGGATAATATTCCACCTTCCATTGAATGTTAATGTTGACTTTATAATATTCTCTAAGTTAACAACTGTGCTAACCCTTATCTCTTTTTTTTTCTCCCTCCTTTCTCTTGCCTCCCTTTCACCCCAAGGACCTAGCTCTACTCTACAGACTCCTGCCCCCGCCAAATTCCTTTTGGTGTGTCAAGAACCTATCCTTTCCTCCTGTGACTGAAAGAGCTGGTCTTACCTTGTACCCTCTATCAAGAAAAATAAAGTAGGTTATGGGCATTGTCCCTTTGCTGTGAAAGGCTTCCTGTCTGATACTCCGACCAAGGTCTTTAGTTTGCCTGAGCCTGTGTTGCTAGCAGCCAGTAGCTTACATTCTTAGTCTCTCCACTACCCCTTTGCCCCAACTCCTTTTCCCTGCTCACCGTTCTCAGTCCTTTGTACTTTCTCTATTTACCTTCAGTAGTTTCCCCACTCTCCCTCTACTGCACCTGTGCTATCTGCTAGGTGGCACTCTCCTCTTCTGCTTTTTCCTAGCTTTGTTTCTCTACCTCTGCTTCTCCTTTACTATTTCCACACTCACCATCTGCCTTATCCTACCTGACCTACTGCCTATCTCCCTTCATATTGTTCTGTTCTTATCCCCATACTTGCCTTTTTGTTACTTCTATACTTGGACCTGCTCCTTCTCCATTCTATACTCTCTGCTTATACTCTTATACTGCCTTCCTCCAATCTACTGTCTTTCTCTAGTGTACCTAGTCTGTATTCCTTCAATCTCACAACTATCTTCCATACTCACCTTCCTTTACTGATTGTCTACTTTCCTATCTCTCCTTCAGTTGTTTCTACCCGCTCCGTTAAGCCCTCTTGGCTCACTCCACTCCCCTCCCTGCCCCCAAATCCCACCCGCCCCTAGCACCTCTACCTTTATACCCTCATAGACACACCCCTCTTAATCTATCCCCACCCCTACTAGACCTAGCCCCTCCCCACTTCACCTACCTGCCTACCCTACCTTCTAAAACCAGCCCCTCCCTTCTCCACTTATCTTCTCTCCTTCCCACTCTTCACACTATCTCCTCACTCTATTTCAGTTATACATTCTCTAAACATGTCTAACCAATGCCAACCTTTGCTACTTATATCCTTCCTAACCATCATCATCTCTTCTTATTTCTCCACCTCTTATGAACAAGCCCTTCCTTATACTCTAACAATTCCACACAAAGTAACCCAAATATCCCCCCTAGCTCTAACAATTACCTATCTCAGCACCATCCACAAAACTTCCTACCTCCAAGCTAAATATCACCGACTTTCTCACATCAAATATCCCACTCATAGCCTTAAAAAACATTTTTATTACTACCACAAAATTTCTCAATCTTACAACCCTATATTAATCTGCTCATTAATACATGGTGATATCCACCCCAACCCTGGCCCTAACTCACCCCTACCATTCTCTAAAAGCCACCAACTATTTACAAAACCAACACCATCTACCAAACCTCCCAAATCACTCTCAATTGCTCAATTAAATATACGTAGCATCTGTAACAAAATACCACATATCCATGCCCTCCTAGATGTCCAACAGTTTGATATACTCTGCCTAACCGAAACTTGGCTCAAACCTACAATTAAAGATAATGAAATCACCCCCCCTGGCTATAACATACTCAGGCAAGACCGCTTAAACAAAAAAGGTGGTGGGGTAGCAATTCTGTATAAAACCGGACTGCAAATAAGCAAAGAAAATCATACTCTTCCATCTGATAATAATGTAGAAATAATTATTTCCAAACTTCAGCTCAACCCTCACAAAACAGTTAACATTATCTGCACCTATCTTCCCCCAGGAAAAATCCCACTATTTTAGAAGACCTATTAAATTGGCTTTCACTAAATCTCCTCAAGAAACTATTCTTTTAGGAGATTTTAATATTGACTGGAATTTATGTCAATACACCAATCCACCCACTCTTATTAACCTACATGGCTTTACTCAAACCATTAACTCCCCAACAAGAACAAACAAACAAAATAACAAAGAAAGTATACTTGACTGGATACTTATAAACAGTCCCCAGCTAAAGTATACAACAGGGACTCTCCCAGATGACTTCAGCGACCACTCTCTAACATATATCATCAGGCATAAAACAAGTTTAACCATCCCCACACAAGTCATAACATCCCGTAGCAAAAATTCCTAGATCCCATTCTGTTTCAAAATGAACTTATGCAAGTTAATTGGTCATCTCTTAAATCTCTCCCTATAGACGAAGCGGTTAACTACTTCAATCATACTTTTCTGACAATCCTAGAACATCACGCTCCAATGCGTTCTATAAGAATTAAATCTAAAACAGCCCAATGGCTTTCTAATGCCACCAGGAACCTAATCCTTAGTAGAAACAAAGCCTGGATAAAATGGCGTACCTCTAAAAATACAACTGATCGCCTTATTTTCAGAGAACAAAGAAATTTAACAAAAAAAGCCATTCTACAAGACAAGAAGAACTTTTATACTCAGATACAACAAACATCCCTACACCAACCACATAAATTCTGGACCACCATTAATACACTGCTATCACCAGGAAAAGTTGCCACACCAAATCCTATTGATTCAAACCCCGACTGCCCATTACAAACAGCTAATGCCTTTAATACTTTCTTTACCTCTGCCATTCTAAAGCTAGCTAACCAACAAAGCCCTGATACCTCCAAACTGCTAAACCAAGATCCCACTCCCCCCCCATTCCACCTCAAACCCATACCCACCACATATATATCATCCTTACTTCAAAATTAAAACCTACAACTCCCTCAGCCGACAAGTTACCAGCAGAATTCCTTAAAATTGGTGCAAAAGCCATAGCTTACCCCATCTCCATATTGATTAACAGGACCATAAAAGAAAGCACAATTCCATCATTATGGAAAATCTCTTATATTATCCCACTATTCAAAGGTGGTGACTCTACTGAGTATTCTAACTTTCGTCCAATAGCATTATTATCACCACTTGCAAAAATAATGGAGAAATGCATCCACAAACAGGTACTAAATCACCTGCTAAATAATAACCTCCTAGCTAAGTGCCAACATGGTTTTCGCCCTTTCCATAGCACTACTACAGCCTTACTTTCCTTTATCAACTCAATAAATAATAACCGCAATAATAACATACCCTCTTCAGCCTTCTTCGTTGACCTATCCAAAGCCTTTGATATGGTCAACCACAAACTTCTCCTCCATCGTCTAAAGTCCCTCTCTTTTGACAATACAGCCTTAAATTGGTTCACATCCTATCTGAATAACCGCAAACAGGCAGTACTCTGGCATAACCATCTCTCTGATCTCCTTCCCACCTCTATAGGAGTTCCTCAGGGCTCTATCTTAGGCCCTCTACTATTTTCCATCTTTATAAATGATCTTTACCTAGCTACTCCTCTATCAACTTGCATTCAATATGCTGATGATACAACCATTATCTGCTCAGCCCCAACACAGTCAGAACTTTATTCCCTTACACAAAATACCTTCACTACCATAGAGCAATGGTTCTCCAACCACTGTCTCCTCCTTAACCCAAAGAAAACCAAACTCCTGATTTTTACACCCACCATCTTGTCTCCCTCCATTAATTTCTCTCTCACAGCCAACAATGGCATCCTTATCTCCCCAGACAATAACACCAAACTACTAGGCATTACAATTGACAACCAACTCAAATTTGACACACACATTGACTCTACAATAAAATCAACTAACAGAAAACTAGGCTCTCTGTATAGAATTAAAACTTTCCTTACTCCTGAAGCCAGAACCACTATAGCTAGAACCCACTTAATCTCTTCCCTTTATATGTCTCTCCAATCTATACAAACCTTTCTAAATATAATCTTACCAAACTAACTACGTCTTATAATAATATTGCCAGATTTGCTACAGCATCTCCATATAGGACTCACCATTGTTCTAACCTTAAAAAACTAGGGTGGCTAGAATTACCTAACCTTATACATTTTAACCAACTTACAATTGCCCATAAAGCTCTTTACCACCCAGACAATACCCCAATGCTCTCCACCCTCATAAAACCCTATAGCAATCTGAAGAACCTGCGCTCCTCCAACAAAATACTGATTCATACTTCTCTTTCTAAGAACTCAGCAGGTGACTCCACATTCTCAAACTCAGTTGGGAAACTATGGAATCAACTACCTCAAGACCTCACCACTCAAACATCAATCCCACTATTTCAAACTAAACTTAAACATTTCTTTTCCAACCACTGGCTTTGCTCTTGCAATAACCCAGACTAACCTTTCATACCTCCCTGCTATGAGATTTTTTTTCCACTCTCTCTTTATCTCGTATATCTAACTCTCTACATAACTCTCTACAAAGCTGTTTCTATTACCTCACTTCTAATAAAGGAACTAAATCTCTACTTTCCATCTTCTTTTAAAGATGTATTAGACTAACTAGGTACTTTATCTGTACTGTCATATTGTACACTTTTCTAAGTAATAGAGAGACTCCTTACTGTACCTCATATTTGTACTCAAATGTTCTTAATTCTAACAGAAGGTTTAAAGTATATGTTATTAGATATTAGTTGTATATGTTGATATATTCTGATAAAGTTTTTGTTTTAGTCTTACTATAGTAGTACTGTAGAGGAGCTTTTCTCCCCGGGCCTCCACTGAAAATGGACATGTATCCAGTTGGACTAGCCCGGTTAACAAATGTAAAATAAAATAAATAAATAAATAAATAAATTTAGGGAGAAAGACAAACGTAGAGGAGAGAAAAAAAGAGTTCGCATATAGCAGGTGATTATGACAATTAAACAAACCAGAGAGCTTTACATGAAGACACAATTAATAAAGTAGCTTATATTCATGCCCTTATTTTTGAAAGAAGCTATTGGAATCACTTTTAAGCTAGTAGTACTGTGACATTATAAAGTAGTCTAAACTATCATTTAGAGGAACTCTGAATCAGGTTTACTGAAATTGGGAGCAAGCAAAAACAAAAACATAAGCTTCTAATATCCAAATATAAACTATACCAGCAAAAATAAAAAATAACTGGAAAGCTACCTTGGAGAGAAATTACTGTAGTACTCTATGCAGGGACAGTGAGTTTACAGTGTGGAATACAACAGTGAGAAAAAGAAAAATATTATCACTTACTAGAGATGCTACACCTGGAGGGCTTTCAGCTGCAATTAGAGCAGATATGGCATCCAGGGTTTTTAAAATATTTGGTGTGTTGTACCTGAACAATCACTTGGGGGTGGGGGAAGGGAGGGAAACCTTCAACTGGAATTTAAAGTAGCAGGGGAGAATCCAAGGGACTCTGCTAACCTAGCTAATTATCAAAGGACACCCAAGGAAATAAGGTAAACATGCAGGCACCCTTGTTCAAGGACTGGAAGGTTTCTCCAAGAAAAACTATTTGTAGGAGTACGCCACAGGGAGACGTTGTATGCTGCTTACTAGGTTGCAATGGCAGATTTTATTCTCTTTTATATTTGTATTCCCCTTTGCTCATTGTTTGCTGCACACAATGTAGCTAAAGATAAAAGCAGCTGGAGACTTTGCACCTCTGTTTGGTGTTTAGTGAAGAACAAGTATTGAGGAGGAGGGACTGAAGGCTATGACTATTGAGAGTGGCTAAATACCTTAACATACAACAAATTATCAACAGTGAAATGGATGAAAGGGATGGGGGTGGGCTAAGAGGAAGAAGGTTTGCAGCTGTTGCCCCTGGGGTATGCACTCTAGCTGACTGTAACAGATTTTAACAAGGCATAACAGTAGTCACAAAAGCTGGCACCTACACTACACAAGCGGCAACAACAAGGTTCCTGGACTTAAACCTGGGGCTGCAGTCTATTTTTGGATGATTGCTGGTTAGAGTTTTCTTTGCTTTTAGCTGGAGTTAGAAGATTTCTTGCGCACACAAGTGGGGGGGACCCAAAGCGATCAGGTCCTCAGTGGCTACTACACAAGTGGCAACAACAAGGTTCCTGGAGTTAAACCTGTGGATGCAGTCCATTTCTGGATGATTGCTGGTTAGAGTTTTCTTTGCTTTTAGCTGGAGTGAGAGGATTCCTTGCTCACACAAGTGGGGGGGGGGTCCAAAGAGATCAGGTCCTCAGTGGCTACTACACAAGTGGCAACAACAAGGTTCCTGGAGTTAAACCAGGGGCTGCAGTCTATTTCTGGATGATTGCTGGTTAGAGTTTTCTTTGCTTTTAGCTGTAGTTGGAGGATTCCTTGCGCACACAAGTGGGGGGGAGGCCCAAAGCGATCAGGTCCTCAGTGGCTTAGAGATGCTACACCCGGAGGGCTTTCAGCTGCAATTTTTCTCCCAGTTAATGTTTGGGTAATTGAACTCGCCCAATATTAGGGTGTTTGGTAGGACCTTTATGTTTCCCAGTGTTTCCAGAAATGCGGAATGGGGGTCCTTGGACATGGTGGGTGATCTGTAGCAAGCTACAATTTGAATTGCAGTTTTGCCCATTGTTAGTTGTACGTGGATGATCTCTGAAGCATCGTGCTGTACCACTAACCTGGAGGTGTGGGTATCCTTGATGAATATGGATACGCCCCCACCTTTTGTATTTCGGTTTGGGTTCTGTGGCTGAAATGTATGGTATGAGTTGTAGCCCGATAGTGCTGGGGTGCTCTCTGGAGCCTTAAGCCAGGTTTCTGTTACTGCACATATATCGATTTTCTCCATACTGAGGAGTGCCTTGAGTGTGTGCATTTTGAGGTTTAGACTTCTGGCATTGAGTAACATTACCCTCAGTTTTTTGTTACTTGTGCTATTTATGGCAGTGGGTTTGTCTTTTAAGCCTTGCCTAAAAAAGGCACTATGGGGTTGGGTTGTTCTGCATGGGTTAACAAAGTTATGGATAGTGGATCAGAATGTTTTTGGGTTGCTCTATGAATTGTTCTGAATGTTCATGTAGCAGTTATTTTTGTTCTATTTTACAAGGGCTTTTACTTGGTGACATAGAGAGCAGTATACCTGGTAGTTGGGGAAGTATTTATTGTTCTACCAAGTCTTCTAGATTATGTACCTAAGTCTTATGGGATGTTTAGTGGTGCACACTAGCTAGAGTGTCAACCTACTTTTTGTCTGTGTGTTTTCCTGAGTTGTGAATGCTAACTGAGCACATTTATGAAGGATGTGGTTAAAGGCTATAGTGGAATCACCTAGGGGTAGTTATTTTAAGCAGTTTCCGTTACATTGTTGCAGGTCATTTTTGAATGAGTCCGCATTGAAATTACTAACTAGGTTACAGAGATGAGAATTTGATTTTCTGCTGTAGTTTCTAATGAGGAATATGGGGAGGTGGTCATTCAGACAAGTAGAGAACTCAGCCTCCACACAGGCTTTATACCATGCAAACAGAGAACAACAACAGTCATACCTGTGCACAAGGGGGGCCATCCACTGAACCAGCTAATTACCAACCCAAAAGTCTGATCAGACTCAGTGTTGACTTAATCATTAATGAAATAGAAACACTCCAAACAATGGACCTGTTACAATTTGGGTTTGTTGAAGGCAGGTCTTGCTTACTCAGTCTAATAGACTCAAAAAGGTTACCAGTGGAAGAAGACAAGGTGATACATACCACCTACGGAGATCTGGCTAAAGCTTTTGACACAATACCTCACTTATGCATAACGGAGAAACTTACCCAACTGAGAATAGATCTCAGTGTCACTTACTGGATTGATAACAGGCTCATAAATAGGACCCCAGAAGTGAGGATGGTAGAAAATGCCTCCATGAAAAGACCAGTCGCCTGTGGAGTTCCACGGTACTGTGTACTAGGACCTCTCCTGTTTGGCATTTACTTCTCTGAAGTAAAGGCAAACACCAAGGGCTCTAGCTGACAAAGCTTTTGGATGACTGCTAGTTATGAGCAGTCACCAAATCCTCAAATGTCTCAGCGATTCTGCTGGAAAGCTTGTCCCAAACAAATAATTGGCACCGAAGCCATGGACTAAAACTTGATGCCAAAAAATGTGTAATAGTTGTATCCTTTAGTAAACCCACTACCCCGGGAAATTACCACATTAACAGTAAGCCCCTAAGAGTTGACCATATAGTTCAGGATTTAGGGGCATATATGGACCGTATCCCTACATTTCACCAGCATGTCCCCACAGGGGTAAAAAAAAAGTCTTCCTGTATCATGCAGTTTGTAAGCAAAATGATAGCCTCCAGGTCTACGGATGTCATTGCACTCCTTTATTACTGCTGTCAATAGGTCAGTCATTGAGTATAATGCCTCTTTTAGCATGTGTTTGGCCAGGCATATATAACAGCTTAAATGTCTATATTGGTACCACACAAAGAGAATACATGGTCTAAGATGCAAGTTCTATGTGGATCAACTGAAAGCACTGTCATGATATTCATTATCCTACAAACTGTTGATAGTGGACTTGTGCCTGGCTTAAAAGGCATCCTCTGGCCCTATACTAATCAACCTACTGCCCATTTGCAAATCAATTGACATCAAAAATAGTCATTACAGGGACTTAAATCTCTTCTGTAACTGAAAAAGAATGGTATGGAGAGACGGATACATCTGTCAGAGGTTAGCACTACTCTAGAACAGATTCCCCTTTCATGTAAACATAGTTCATTTTTGTCCTTAGTGCAGTGTCAGATGTATCTGTTAATGGGAATGAAGAAATTTACCCCATGACTGCTTCCTTTACCCTTATGGACAGAGGCAGCATCTAAACTGCTCTTCACATAATGTGGCTTCTATAAATACTCAGTGTCATTCCCTAGAAATAATCATTATCGCACAAGAACTAATCAATATCTTATGGGTAGTATCTACATATAGATCATAGAATTAGGTATGGGTATTTCTGTCTAATAGGATAATTGGCTAAGCTTAAAATGGCCCACAAGGGGAGTTAGCCTACTATTCACATATGAACTGATGAGACTAAGTGATTGTATTGGTATAAGTTGTAAGCATCCAGTCCAAGATCAACATAGTGATGTTTGAGCTTGGTATGGCTGGTTGAGGTGATGATGAGTTGATAAAAATTATAAAGATCTGGGGAGTTACTGGCAGAGGAATTTAATATTACCTGATAACATTGCCAAATATGAGAGTAGCTAGTATGATGGTTTTAGATACTCAGGATAGAATGTATCCAGCTGTAGAAAGTGCTTATTGTTTAGCAGTATATAAAAGCTATGATACATACGACTTGGTTTAGCATTCGCTTGAACTGGCCTTATTAGCATTTCTGCATTATTAAATTTAAGGATGCTGTTTGTATATGGATGGAATTGAAAATGTTTATACATCATCACACCATCTGCCCTTCTGCTTTTTCAGTCTTGTCTTTGTGTACTGTAGCCTACTGTAAGTGTAAGAGTTCTTCATCACATATGTTTGATTTGAGCCAGGTTATATATGCGGAGTGGAGACAGATCTAAGCATGCAGTCATCTGGTTTGTTGCATAGGTTCTGCTTATTTAGGTCAGTTAGTTTCCAGGACAAGTTATTTATTTTTTTAGGTTTTGGCTGCAGGCGGAAGTACAATCAAGGGAGAGAATGGTATGGCGACTTCTGAGCCAGGGTTTGGGTGGATATCCCCATGTCATGTTAATGTGTTATAAGCAGGGGAGCCCAGAGGATTTTTTGCAGGGGGGTGCAAACCCAGAGCCCCCCCAACTCAGCCCCATGTAGCCATTCCAGTGTCCCATTATTTGGCTATTTCTCCCCAGTTGCCATAAACACTGTTCAAAACTCTGCTTGCATACTGTTTTATGCTTTACCTCTACAATGATTATAGATATTTGGATTTAACTTACAACTTTTACTTCAAATTTTATACCACAAACACTGATAGACATTTGCTAAACAAAGCAATACAGTCTTACAGTGAAAACCGATTTAGCATTAAAACTTTTCTGCCTTTGCAACTCACATTCACTGAAACAGCATTGAAACCCACATTCAAAGAAAATGCATCTGGCCAGTGGCAAGTTAAGTTTACCTTTGGGCTCTTTTCGAATCATAGCCCCTTTGCACACATTTTAAGACCATGCATAAGTTCTTTGATTTGCCTTCCTGATTGTATTAAATTATAATATATAATAATCAAATTATATCCCTTGTATAATATAGCACCACTTGCATGTTTTAAATTTATAGTTTTGAATATTTTTCCAGTAAGCAATGAAACAAAACATATGAACCACTAATGACAAAGCTACCCAATTCAGAACATTTTAACCATAAAAGGCCACTCAAACATCTGTCGTTACAATCCACCAGTATCATTCAGTATGCACAATCTCTGCAGAAGTAAAATCATCTGAATAATTCTACATTAAAGTGGTCTGAATCTAATGAAGAGGTTGCTGCTAGAAAACAATTGTATATTTTAGTGTTTCATCTATAAATTAAGTGCCTGCTGCCACTGAAGAATAAATTGCATATGTTACATTAAAAACTGTAAACTGGTTTATTGCACTAGGGAATGGATGCCAAACTGAAAAACAGGTTCATAGTTACTAGGCATCTCATCCAAAGGAGGACATACTCAGGACTGCAGCACTCTACCCCCTTAAAATACAAATCTACATGCTGTGGGAGTAGAACATACAGCCTTCTACATCAAGACGAAAGTATGCTACCTGTTGTGCTAACACTGCTTTAAAATTCTGTACCACAATAGTGTTACCATTTGCTAAACAAAACAGTTGCACATTTAAAGCAGACTTAGCATGAGCAACAGTAAACTTCTCTGCCCTTGAAGTTAACAATTCCTTCAAAATAAATTCTACCTGCTAACTCTAACTAGGGCATTTCACTCACACACACACACACACACACACACACACACACACACACACACACACACACACACACACACACACCTCAACCTCTTAGTGCAAGAAATACAAAATGACAAAGCCTAAAACAAATAGGGACAGATTATAAATATTGCTCTCATGAACTTAGAAAATTGCTAGAATAACAGGATTTATGTTGGTATGCATTTTCCTAAAGGATATGAATTCTAAAACTCATATGTCTGTTATTATTTAGCAAATGTAATCCTTTTTAGGAAGAACAGACAAAAATATGGGGCAGAAATCTGGAATTCTGCAAAAACCTGGACAGCTGAGGGGTATCTTACCGCCCTCTTACACACAAACACACATGCACACACGGGTCAAGATGTCCGGGCCTTGTATGGCAGTGGCCTGTCTGACTCCCACTCTGCACTGTTTGTTTTGTGGTGGATTTAATGATTTTTTTTCTTGTAATGGTGAGTCATTTTTGTCGAGTTGCAGTTTGTTGTGGAACCAGTGTTCATGGTATCCAATGGTCTGTTGTCCTCATTGGATAATATTGCCTGTTTCTGGAAACATTCGGAGTGGTGGAAGTTTGGGCCTGCAGTGGTGAGCCGAGCTGATGAGGAGTGCAGGAAGCAAAATGCATGGATTTAGTGGACTGTATTTGCTTTTGTTGTGATGTGGAGGTTGGGGTTGGAAAATGATAATGATGATGGCCTGGATGGTGGTCTGCGAGGGTTGGAGATATTAGAAGAAAGGACTTTGTGCTTGGTTGCTGCTAGTGTTGGTGGTGGTCATTCAGGCCTGCAGGTAGTAGTGGTTGCAAGGTATGTGGTTGGAAGAAAGGCATGCGGGAAGGACTTCGCCTTGGATGTTGCTGGTATTGGTGTGGCCGTTCAGGCCTGCAGGTAGCAGTGGTTGTAAGGTCCATGGAGCCGTGAGGATGGTCAGAGGAAAAGACTGGCATGTATATGTTGATGGTGATGCATGGGAGATGAGACGTGTTCTGTTTTCAAGCTTCTTGGTCTTCGGTTGGCTCGTTTGTCACTGTTGCTGTATTTTTTTTGTTGCTTCTTATTTATTTATTGTTGTGTTTTTTTTTTTTTTTTTTTTTTTTTTTTGGTGCATGAGCTTGGAGGAACAAAATTTTGTTCAGTTGCATACTATGTATGGTTGAATGACAATTAAGTTACTTTGACTTTGATGTTGACCTCTCAATCTCTTAGCACAAGAAATCCGGATAAAGCCTGTCATAATGGGGGAAGGCCCAAAACCAGGGACAGATTTTAAATATTGCTGTTAAAAAGTTGCTAGAATAATAAAATTTGTGTTCGAATGCATTTTCTGAAGGATATGAAGTCTGAAACTTAACTGCATGTCATTATTTAGTAACTTTAATCTTTAGCTCACCCCAGTCAGTAATTTGTCAAAACAAATAAATGTTTTGAGGAACAGACCAAAAATATAAGGCAAAAATCTGAACATTCTGTGAAAATCAGTACATTTGAGAGGTATGATACACTTACATCCCCCTACCTCCTTAGAAAGTTGATAGAACAACGTGTTGCATTAGTATGCATTTTCTGAAGGATATGAAGTCTAAATCTCTAATGTCTACCATTATTTTCTGACTTCAGCACTCAATGATTTGCCAGAAAAAACACAATTTTATGAGAAACAAACCAAAAGTATGAGGCAAAAATCTGGACAGTTGTGAGGTATGAACCCCCCCCCCTCCCTCTTACACACACTCCTACCTCTGTCTTGCGCATACACTTTAATTTGCAAAACATATACCTTAAATATTTATATCAGTTAATCATTAACGATTAAAGTACAAGTCCATGACAGAGCTGAATTACAATTAAGGGAAGCACACGCAAATACATCCGTTACATAAAACACTTCTAACACTTATATCAAATACTACCAAGAAATGTATTTGAATCTTTCGCTGACAGTTTCCCAAATCTTAAAATAATTTTTGCCTCATGTTTATTTTTATGTGCTTTAGATAAAGAAAAGGCCAACAGGAAATTGGAGAAGTCAGCTACGGTGTTGCATGTCCAGTGATGGTTGCAGAAATTTAAAGTGTATGGAGAGAAGAACCCTTAGGTGTTATTGCTGTGTGTCTATGTATGCGCGTAACAGGTTTGTACTGACTTATAACTTCTGACTAGATGACAAGTACATCTGAAGAAGGAAGCATAATAAAATGCTGGCCTCTTTTAGACACTGTGAAAGCACTGGTCTTGGGACTCTCATGTAGTGAATCATCTGCCTACCCTGACTCTCACTCCAGAAAAACACACACACACACACACCTACCTAGTTATTACACACACACACACACACACACACACACACACACACACACACACACACACACACACACACACACACACACACACACACCTACCTACCTACCTAGTTCTTACACACACACCCCTACCTACCTACCTAGTTCTTACACATACAGACACGCACACCCCTACCTACCTAGTTCTTACACACACACAGATACACACATACACCCCGACTACCTACCTAGTTCTTAAGCAACCACACACGCACACACACACATACACACACCTATACCTACCTACCTACTTCTTACACACACACCTCATAAACACTTTAACACACATGCACGCACGTACCTCTCGCTTGTCTATTCATCCTCAGTCCAAATGTCTTCTGGAATTCCAATTCCACACTCACACGGAAAATGAAAACGTAAAAAATCAGTTACACAGACACAAAGGATGTGCTTAAAGAAGACCCTTAAAAAATGTAAATTAAAAGAAAATTAATGTTCCAGCCAGCCAGTGGGCCTATTGCTGGAACTGTCTCTGATCCAGGGGGCTGCAGGTGCCCTTGGCTTTAAGTCTAGGGTGGTAGAAAAGCAAAGTAAGGTCAGGCTGTTTGGGCATTTTACATAATTCTGCTTCTTTTAGGTTTAGCAGTAGGTATTTTGGTTTAAAAACCAGGCAGGTTATATATGACGGCGTTCAGAGATCATGGTCAGGTGGTGATTGGAAAGGGAGACATTAAGGGAATTTTACTTGGTGGAAGGGTGTGATGAGAGATAATGGAGGGTTGATTGGTGACTAGTGCAGTGTTAAAGTAGCAATAAAAGTGATGAGAGTAGAATAATAAACTATAACTGTGTGAAAGCGAAGTATAACAGCTGAGAAATGTGCTGTAAATTAAACAATAAGGGCAAGTGGATGGAACTTTTTACACGTTTTGCATCATTTTGGTGGACTTAGGGAGAGAGGCACTGATGTTTGAATATGTCTAGTAACGTGAAGAATAAGCAAGGATAGAGTGTTACATAAACTCAAAATTTACTCAGTTTTAGTTATGAGGGAGAACAGTAAAATATTGTATCACCAATTACCTTCTTTAAGACATTTGCCTATAAATTTTGATAAATACTTTCCTATGTGTAGATAAAAGATCATTGATGGAGAGAACATAGAGAGAGAAAGTGACATTAAGTAAAGAAAATATTTTCAAAAAGGTAAAACAGGAAAATTATTAGGTTCACATTGTATGTCACGTATATATTTGTGAATGCAACAGTATATTTCAAAGATTCATCTGGGAATGTGATATCTAGCTTATTAATAATAAAACAGAAGATAATTATTTTATTTTATTTGCCATTTGTTAACCGAGTTGGTCTGATTGGGCAAATGCCCTTTTTCAACAGAGACCCGAGGAGAAAAGCTCCATTACAGCAATGAATTTTTTTTTATATACAATCAAATTAAGTATTCAGGCATACAATCATAAAAAATAGATTAATTTTATACGATGATAAAAGCAGAAGGAAAATTAACCATACATATAAGGTGTTATGTGTCAGACAAACACAGATTCAACATCATAATCATAATTAGGATGGGAAATTCAGTAATGTAAGTGTAGTGAGATTACACTACATTACATGCATTTACAATAAAAAAAATAGTTTAAAATTAGTTAAAATAGTTCTCCACAGATAACTGTATAAATTCTGGAGGCAGAAATAACAATTCAAGATATAGATGTCCCATGGCATCAAGCAGCAGCTCTTATGGAGCAGGGTGGTTTATCTTTGTCTGATATATACATTCATGTTATTGTGTGCACATTTATAAATGTAATACGTTTAGGCCAACAGCAGCACAGACAGGTGGAGGTGTCGCAATTTCTTTTAGCAGCAAATACAACTTTAGGTTGTATAAACAGGATGATGCCCTGGAGTTCATCCACTTCCAAGTCACAATAGACAAAGTTTCCTACCATGTACTGGCCAGCTACAGGTCACCCTCTATTTATTTATTTATTTTACATTTGTTTACCAGGATAGTCCAACTGGACTGGGTCCATTTACAGCGGAGGCCTGGGGAGAAAACCTCCACATATATTAACAGAAATACTAGAATTTAATACATATTAGTAAAAACTGATAATAACACATTGTAACAGTAAAATCCAGCTAATAAGACAGAAATGTAAAACAGGATACAACTCAGCAGTTAAACAGACAAAACACATTTTAACATTGAGAGTCATTACATACATCATGGTAAAATAAAGTAGCTATATTAAAGAGATAAAAATTGTTGGATGTAAAAACTGTAGCATTTACAATGACCCACAAAGCTCACATCTCTTACCTAACACCTATTGGAGGTGCTCACCATCCTACCAAATACCCTATTCAGGGGGGACTTTAACTATATTTCTATAGACTAGGAATGTATACTTGTGCTTCTAACTCACAGCGACAACATTTCCTGGACATCATCAACATAACCACCCCGGACACGATACTGCACTCTCCAACCAGAGGATGAAACATATTACACCTAGTACTCACCAACATGGGAAAGTGTTGCCCCCCCCCCCATGACTTCATTGGTGAAGTCGGACCACAAAGCTGTCTCCCTTTAAATAAAATTCAACCTGAAAAACCCAACTAAGCTGGTAATGGTTAGGAACTATACTAAAGCAAGCTACATCCTATTAAGTGAACAGTTTGTCAAAATTCATGGCTCCCCCAAACCCTGAGAACACAGTTACCTATGCAGAATTTTTCACAGAAATTCTATTCAAACGTGTAAATGGCTGCACTAAAGTTGTCATACCTACCAGAAGTAAGCCCAGATCTAACACCAAAGACAAACCACACCTTACCATAGCAGGGTATATAAAACAGCAAAACAGGAGGGCGATGCCTGAAGAAAGTAAACCACTGGAGTGCAACAAGTGATAATAAACAAACAAATTCTTCTCCAAGTAGTCCACAGCAGATGTAAAACACGAATTTTAATGACAGAATAAAATACAGATAAGCGCTTTCGCAGTAAGCTTCATCAGATCTAAAATGCATTTCAAAACTACAAACTTAAAAGTGCAAAGGCAGTCACAATCAAGAACAAAGTACATCCAGTGTTATTAGCTGCCACAGTAACTACACAAGTATATGTTTAAAGCTGCAAACACTTTATATCAAATAAAACCATATATAGTATGCAAAATCAAGATAGATTTGAATATAAACATCTCAAAGAGCATGTATATATATTAAAAATGCATAGATACTAAATACAAAATATATAAAAAATATAGTAAAAAACAAAAAGAAACGAACCACAGCAATAAGAAGGCATATAACTCCAATAGATAAACGTTTATTGTTAGCACTTTCACAGTTCACAATGACTGCTTCATCAGACAAACTCACATAATAACATCCCTCATTTTAAAACAATATCAACCAATAAAATCTCTCTTTCAATTAATGAATTAAATGTAATAAGAAACATACAGCACCTTGAACAACTATTAACGGACTGTGGAGAAAATGTCATGAATAATATGTACATAATACAATATGTATTCCAGAGCACTGTCATGTAAAAACATTTAAATAACCTCATTTAATTAAGCATGTGAATAGACATGTGTAATATCACACTCAACTAAAAATTTAAAATAAGATATAAAATAATGTAATTATTTACAAAGAGATGGCGTAGCTGTGGGCACCTCGTGTGCCAGTACCTACACCAACATGGTTTTAGCGAACTGGGAGGAAGGACATTTGTTGACTAGGCCTGAAATAGGCTTTTACCAGAGGTTTGTGGATGACCTCTTCCTGGTTTGGGAAGCAGGAGAGGATTCATTGAAGATCTTTTTTAACCATATGAATTTGACTACAGACTATTTAGTTTACTATTTCCAGTTCCAGGCAATATGTAGATTTCTTAGATGTGACCATCAGTAACTTGGGTGATGGTACTCTTAAAACTAGAACGTATCGAAAATGATGTAGTAAGAATGCTTATTTGCATAGAAATAGTATGCACCCCCCCCCCCATATTTTTAACAACATTGTTAAGGGTCAGGGGCTGAGAGCATCCAGGTTGAATGCTGTGACTACAGACTTTGAAATGGAGACTGAGGTACTAAAAGAGAGGTTTAAAAGAAGGGATTATACTGCAACTGCAGTGGAAGGTTCTTTGGCCAGGGTAGCGAGTCTAAAAGACACTGATGGAAAACCCTATTTTTCATCTGGACCTTGACGAACAGCACGTGCCAAGACTAGTAAAAACCTTAGGTTCCCACTCACATATTCCAGTAATGTTCAGGAGACAGAGAAGATCATGAGGAAGAACTGACGAGTTCTACTGTCAGACAATGAAGTTAGGCAAGTAGTTAGTTCCAAACCAGATTTCATTTATAAGAACAATAAGAATTTGAAAAGGATGTTGTGCTATCCTAAAGCCTATGAGCTTAGGAAGGAATCAGTCCGGATATATGGAACCTTTCCATGCACCACATGTAGTTGGTGTCAGTATATAGACTGTGCAGGAATGTTTGTACATCCTGATAAAGGCAAGTGTATAGAGTTTAAGTTGACAGCTACATGTAATACAACCTCATTAGTCTATTTGGCAGTCTGTCAGCAATGCAGTGCATTTTACCTAGGGAAAAAAGATAGATGGTTAAGGGATCATTTAAGAGAACACGTTTACAATATTAGCAAAAGTATTCAAACCAATGCACTTGTGAAGCATGTACTCCATAATGAAACTCATACTTTTAGGTTTTTGGTGGTAGAGATCATACCTCCTGGGCCTCGGGGGGGGGGGGGGTGATGTTAGTAATAGGGTTGAGAACTGTGAACTGAAATGGATCATCATGATGTGAGCCCACAAGGGTAAAGGACTGAATGATAAGATTTGTATTAAGCCTGTTCTTAAAAATAGACCCTTAGTTAAATGAAATACATCTACATTATTTTACATCTTATTTTAAAATTTTAGTTGTGTGAGATATTACACATGTCTAGTCACATGCTTAATTAAATGAGGTTATTTAAATGTTTTTACATGACAGTATTCTGGAATACATATTGTATTACATACATATTATTCATGACATTTTCTCCTCAGTCCGTTATAGTTGTTCAAGGTGGTGTATGTTTCTTGTTGTTGTTGTGTCTTTCGGCTTTTCCCGGTTAGGGGTCACCACAGCGGAACTCCAGTCCGCTAATGATTGGCAGTTGATTTTTACGTGCTGAGTTGCCAGCCTTAATGCACAATCTTCAACGAAGGTACACCCATTCACGCATGTCTCCACGCAGAAGACGCTCTAGCTGAGAGTCGAACCGGTCAGCGTCTTACTGTGAGGCGACAACGCTACCGCAGCACCACCACCGCAGATATTAAGGTGCTGTATGTTTCTTATTGCATTTAATTCATTAACTGAAAGAGAGATTTTATTGGTTGATATTGTTTTAAAATGAGGGATGTTATTATGTGAGTTCGTCTGATGAAGCTGTCATTGTGAACTGTGAAAGTGCTAACAATAAATGTTTATCTATTGGAGTTATATGCCTTCTTATTGCTGTGGTTTGGTTCGTTTTGTTTTTTGCTACATTTTAACAGTGCTGTGTTTTGCAGCCCTGAGTGGAGAACCGTTCCTATTCCTGGTTGCTGCTGCTGTTCGGTTTTACTTGATATAAAAAATATATCTGGTAAGACTGAAGTAGCAGGGAAATATACATACAGCTTACTTCTTTTTCAAAGGTCTTGCTCT
Organism: Protopterus annectens; assembly: GCF_019279795.1. NCBI lineage: Eukaryota > Metazoa > Chordata > Ceratodontiformes > Protopteridae > Protopterus > Protopterus annectens. The sequence continues at coordinate 852,725,909 of NC_056750.1, forward strand.
TAAAGTGGGTTGTATAGATATGCTTTCATTCAACCCAGGGTAATAGTGTGCTTGTAGTAAAAAAATCCACAAGTTCTGCCTGATAAGTTCTGTTCACAAGGTCTCCCTTATTGATGTTATCATTAATTAATTCTCGTACTACAAACCTAAAAGAATGTTCCATGTCTGTGTTAATCATGTGTTTTGCCAGTGCACTGTAGCTCATGCCCCTACATGCACAGTATAAGTGGTCACAAATGCGCTCTCATAGGCGCCTATTCATTTTGCCTACATAGAACGAACAACAACCAGTACATAATGCAAGATAAACTAGATCCTTGGAATTTCATTCAGCTGAGGGCAGATGTGAAAACTCCTTATTATTGTTGGGATGTATTATCATCACTAGAGTATGTTAACCCAAAGAAGATCATACTTCTTTGGTCATCCCTATTAGATCTGGATGTAATATCATCACATCCAGGTGGTGTCTCCCAGTGTTTACCCTATCAGCCCTAACAGTATCATGTATACTATCAATTTCTTTGGCATTGTAGCCCCTAGAAATAAAATAAGTTTTCATTTTCAAGAGCCCTCTCTCAAAGTCCTCATTCCTATTGTGCAAACGGCTAGTGCACAGGCCTTGGCTTTTTAGTGTGTTTTTAAAAATATGTTGTGGATGCATACTTTTTCGATGTACATAGGCAGGCCAATAACATTCTTACCTGTATAACTGAGTATAGAAAGTACCATCTGCATTCATATGCAGTGTGATATCTAAGAAATTAAAGGATGTATTAGAAAATACATGAGAAAATTTAAGGAATGTGGTGCTTGAGTTCAGCATAGAAACATACTGTTGTAATTCAGTGGGGGAACCCTTCCAAAAAAGGAAGAGGTCATTGACAAAATGACGGTAAAATAATGCATTTCGCTGATGTAAATCAAATTTATGCATAATGTCCTCTTCCCAAGCTACTATGACTAAATTGGCGTAGGCAGTGGCACACAAGGTGCCCATGGCCACGTCAGAAGTCTGAAGGTAGTAATGGTCATCAAATGTGAATACGTTGAACTCAAGAACCATCTCCAATAATAAACATAGAAAATCTATGGGTGTTTCATCATATATACCACTCTTCAGGAGTACTCACTTCACCATCTGTATTCCCTCCATATCTGGTATGCATGTGAAAAGGGAATTCACGTCTAAAGTGACCAAATAACTTGGTGTATAATCCATTTTTTCATCAACAAAGTTATAAAATTCATGTAAGAACTGTTTACTATCTATTAACACTGAAGTGCACATGACAAGAACTTGTTTCAATTGTTTGTCAAGGTAAATAGAGAGGGGCTCAGTTGCCGACCCTGCTCCAGACACTATGGGTCAAAAAGTGGGGTACAAGGGATCCTTGCGAACCTTAGGCAGTCCATTTAGGGCTGGTACCCTGGGCTATTCAACTATGAAATAACTAAGCAAATCCTTATCAAGTGTATTGCTCAAAAAACAATCCTTTAATGTTCTGATAATCTCATCATGCATCCTTACTACTTCCGTGCTCAAAAACAATCCCTTAATGTTCTGATCATTTCATCATGCATCCTTACTACCTCCGTGCTCAAAAACAATCTTATAATGTTCTGATCATCTCATCATGCATCCTTGCTACCTCCGTGCTCAAAAAACAATCCCTTAATGTTCTGATCATCTCATCATGCATCCTTACTACCTCAGTGCTCAGAAACAATCCCTTAATGTTCTGATAATCTCATCATGCATCCTTACTACCTCCATGCTCAAAAACAATCCCTTAATGTTCTGATAATCTCATCATGCATCCTTACTACCTCCCTGCTCAAAAACGATCCCTTAATGTTCTGATAATCTCATCATGCATCCTTACTACCTCCCTCTTCAAAAACAATCCCTTAATGTTCTGATAATCTCATCATGCATCCTTACTACCTCCCTCCTCAAAAACAATCCCTTAATGTACTGATAATCTCATCATGCATCCTTACTACCTCCGTCCTCAAAAACAATCCCTTAATGTTCTGATAATCTCATCATGCATCCTTACTACCTCTGTGCTCAAAAACAATCCCTTAATGTTCTGATAATATCATCATGCATCCTTACTACCTCCCTGCTCAAAAACAATCCCTTAATGTTCTGATAATCTCATCATGCATCCTTACTACCTCCCTGCTCAAAAACAATCCCTTAATGTTCTGATAATCTCATTATGCATCCTTACTACCTCCCTGCTCAAAAACAATCCCTTAATGTTCGGATAATCTCATCATACATCCTTACTACCTCCGTGCTCAAAAACAATCCCTTAATGTTCTGATAATCTCATCATGCATCCTTACTACCTCCATGCTCAAAAACAATCCCTTAATGTTCTGATAATCTCATCATGCATCCTGACTACCTCCATGCTCAAAAACAATCCCTTAATGTTCTGATAATCTCATCATGCATCCTTACTACCTCCGTGCTCAAAAACAATCCCTTAATGTTCTGATAATCTCATCATGCATCCTTACTACCTCTGTGCTCAGAAAAATTCCCTTAATGTTTTGATAATCTCATCATGCATCCTTACTACCTCCGTGCTCAAAAACAACCCCTTAATGTCCTGATAATCTCATCATGCATCCTTACTACCTCCATACTCAAAAAACGTCCCTTAACGTTCTGATAATCTCATCATGCATCCTTACTACCTCCGTGCTCCAAAAGAATCCCTTAATGTTCTGATAATCTCATCATACATCCTTACTACCTCCGAGCTCAAAAATAATCCCTTAATGTTCTTATAATCTCATCATGCATCCTTACTACCTCCATGCTTAAAAGCAATCCCTTAATGTTCTGATAATCTCATCATGCATCCTTACTACCTCTGTGCTCAAAAACAATCCCTTAATGTTCTGATAATCTCATGATGCATCCTTACTCTCTCCGTGCTCAAAAACAATCCCTTCATGTTCTGATAATCTCATCATGCATCCTTACTACCTCCATGCTCAAAAACAATCCCTTAATGTTCTGATAATCTCATCATGCATCCTTACTACCTCCGTGCTCAAAAACAATCACTTAATGTTCTGATAATCTCATCGTGCATCCTTACTACCTCCGAGGTCAAAAACAATCCCTTAATGTTCTGGCATCCTTACTACCTCCATGCTCAAAAACAATCCCTTAATGTTCTGATAATCTCATCATGCATCCTTACTACCTCTGTGCTCAAAAGCAATCCCTTAATGTTCTCATAATCTCATCATGCATCCTTATTACCTCCGTGCTCAAAAACAATCCCTTAATGTTCTCATAATCTCATCCTGCATCCTTACTACCTCCGTGCTCAAAAACAATCCCTTAATGTTCTCATAATCTCATCATGCATCCTTAATACCTCCGTGCTCAAAAACAATCCCTTCATGTTCTCATAATCTCATCATGCATCCTTACTACCTCTGTGCTCAAAAACAATCCCTTAATGTTCTCATCATGCATCCTTACTACCTCCGTGCTCAAAAACAATCCCTTAATGTTCTGATAATCTCATCCTGCATCCTTACTACCTCCGTGCTCAAAAACAGTCCCTTAATGTTCTGATAATCTCGCCATGCATCCTTACTACCTCCAAGCTCAAAAACACTCCCTTAATGTTCTGATAATCTCATCATGCATCCTTACTACCTCCATAATCAAAAAACAATCCCTTAATGTTCTAATAACCTCATCATGCATCCTTACTAGCCCTGTGCTCAAAAACAATCCCTTAATGTTCTAATAACCTCATCATGCATCCTTAGTACCTCCATGCTCAAAAACAATCCTTTATTGTTCTGATAATCTCATCATACATCATTACTACCTCAGTGCTCAAAAACAATCCCTTAGTGTTCTGATAATCTCATCATGCATCCTTACTCCCTCCGTGCTCAAAAACTATCCCTTAATGTTCTGATAATCTCCTCATGCATCCTTACTACCTCCGTGCTCAAAAACAATCCCTAAATGTCCTGATAATCTCCTCATGCATCCTTACTACCTCCGAGCTCAAAAACAATCCCTTAATGTTCTGATAATCTCATCATGCATCCTTACTACCTCCATGCTCAAAAACAATCCCTTAATGTTCTTATAATCTCATCATGCATCCTTACTACCTCCCTGCTCAAAAAAATCCCTTAATGTTCTGATAATCTCATCATGCATCCTTACTACCTCCGTGCTCAAAAACAATCCCTTAATGTTTTGATAATCTGATCTTGCATCCTTACTACCTCAGTGCTCAAAAACAATCCCTTAATGTTCTGATAATCTCATCATGCAGCCTTACTACCTCCGTGCTCAAAAACAGTCCCTTAATTTTCTGATAATCTCGTCATGCATCCTTACTACCTCCATGCTCAAAAACAATCCCTTAATGTTCTGATAATCTCATCATGCATCCTTACTACCTCCATAATCAAAAAACAATCCCTTAATGTTCTGATAATCTCATCATGCATTCTTACTACCTCTGTGCTGAAAAACAATCCCTTAATGTTCTAATAACCTCATCATGCATCCTTACTACCCCTGTGCTCAAAAACAATCCCTTAATGTTGTAATAACCTCATCATGCATCCTTAGTACCTCCATGCTCAAAAACAATCCTTTAATGTTCTGATAATCTCATCATACATCCTTACTACCTCAGTGCTCAAAAACAATCCCTTAGTGTTCTGATAATCTCATCATGCATCCTTACTACCTCCGTGCTCAAAAACATTCCCTTAATGTTCTGATATTATCATCATGCATCCTTACTACCTCAGTGCTCAAAAACAATCCCTTAATGTTCTGATAATCTGATCATGCAGCCTTAGTACCTCCGTGCTCAAAAACAGTCCCTTAATTTTCTGATAATCTCGTCATGCATCCTTACTACCTCCATGCTCAAAAACAATCCCTTAATGTTCTGATAATCTCATCATGCATCCTTACTACCTCTGTAATCAAAAACAATCCCTTATTGTTCTGATATACTCATCATGCATTCTTACTACCTCTTTGATCAAAAACAATCCCTTAATATTCTGATAATCTCGTCATGCATCCTTACTACCTCCATGCTCAAAAACAATCCCTTAATGTTCTGATAATCTCATCATGCATCCTTACTACCTCCATGCTCAAAAACAATCCCTTAATGTTCTAATAACCTCATCATGCATCCTTACTACCCCTGTGCTCAAAAACAATCCCTTAATATTCTGATAATCTCATCATGCAACCTTACTACCTCCCTGCTCAAAAAACATTCCCTTAATGTTCTGATAATCTCATCATACATCCTTACTACCTCAGTACTCAAAAACAATCCCTTAGTGTTCTGATAATCTCATCATGCATCCTTACTACCGCCGTGCTCAAAAACATTCCCTTAATGTTCTGATATTATCATCATGCATCCTTACTACGTCCGTGCTCAAAAACAATCCGTTAATGTTCTGATAATATCATCATGCATTCTTACTACCTCCGTGCTCAATCCCTTAATGTTCTGATAATCTCATCATGCATCCTTACTACCTCTGTGCTCAAAAACAATCCCTTAATGTTCTCATAATCTCTTCATGCATCCTTACTACCTCCGTGCTCAAAAATAATCCCTTAATCTTCTGATAATCTCATCATGCATCCTTACTACCTCCATGCTCAAAAAAATCCCTTAATGTCCTGATAATCTCATCATGCATCCTTACTACCTCCGTGCTCAAAAACAATCCCTTAATGTTCTGATAATCTCATCATGCATCCTTACTACCTCCGTGCTCAAAGGCAATCCCTTAATGTTCTCATAATCTCATCATGCATCCTTACTACCTCCGTGCTCAAAAACAATCCCTTAATGTTCTCATAATCTCATCATGCATCCTTACTACCTCCGTGCTCAAAAACAATCCCTTAATGTTCTCATAATCTCATCATGCATCCTTAATACCTCTGTGCTCAAAAACAATCCCTTCATGTTCTCATAATCTCATCATGCATCCTTACTACCTCTGTGCTCAAAAACAATCCCTTAATGTTCTCAGCATGTCATCATGCATCCTTACTACCTCCGTGATCAAAAACAATCCCTTAATATTCTGATAATCTCATCATGCATCCTTACTACCTCCCTGCTCAAAAAACATTCCCTTAATGTTCTGATAATCTCATCATGCTTCCTTATTACCTCCGTGCTCAAAAACAATCCCTTAATGTTCTAATAATCTCATCATGCAGCCTTACTACCTCCGTGCTCAAAAACAATCCCTTGGTTGGGAGGGTGGCTTAATGGTTAAGGTGTTTGCCTTACAAATACAAGGTGCAGGGTTTGAGTCTCACAAGGGATAATTGGCTAGGCTTAAAATGGTTTGCAAGGGCAGTTAGCTTAGTACTAACCTATGAACCTATGAACTTAATGTTCTGATAATCTCGTCATGCATCCTTACTACCTCCATGCTCAAAAACAATCCCTTAATGTTCTGATAATCTCATCATGCATCCTTACTACCTCCATGCTCAAAAAAATCCCTTAATGTTCTGATAATCTCATCATGCATCCTTACTACCTCCGTGCTCAAAAACAATCCCTTAATGTTCTGATAATCTCATCATGCATCCTTACTACCTCCATGCTCAAAAGCAATCCCTTAATGTTCTGATAATCTCATCATGCATCCTTACTACCTCCGTGCTCAAAAGCAATCCCTTAGTGTTCTGATAATCTCATCATGCATCCTTACTTCCTCCGTGCTCCAAAACAATCCCTTAATGTTCAGATAATCTCATCATGCATCCTTACTACCTCCGTGCTCAAAAACAATCCCTTAAGGTTCTGATAATCTCATCATGCATCCTTACTACCTCCGTGCTCAAAAACAATTCCTTAAGGTTCTGATAATCTCCTCATGCATCCTTACTCCCTCCGTGCTCAAAAACAATCCCTTAATGTTCTGATAATCTCCTCATGCATCCTTACTCCCTCCGTGCTCAAAAACAATCCCTTAATTTTCTGATAATCTCCTCATGTATCCTTAATCCCTCCATGCTCATAAACAATCCCTTAATGTTCTGATAATATCCTCATGCATCCTTACTCCCTCCGTGCTCAAAAACTATCCCTTAATGTTCTGATAATCTCCTCATGCATCCTTACTACCTCTGTGCTCAAAAACAATCCCTTAATGTTCTGATAATCTCCTCATGCATCCTTACTACCTCCGAGCTCAAAAACAATCCCTTAATGTTCTGATAATCTCATCATGCATCCTTACTACCTCCATGCTCAAAAAACAATCCCGTAATGTTCTGATAATCGCACCATGCATCCTTACTACCTCCGTGCTCAAAAACAATGCCTTAATGTTCTGATAATCGCATCATGCATCCTTACTACCTCCGTGCTCAAAAACAATCTCTTAGTGTTCTTATAATCTCATCATGCATCCTTACTACCTCCGTGTTCAAAAACAATTACTTAATTTTCTGATAATCTCATCATGCATCCTTACTACCTCTGTGCTCAAAAACAATCCCTTAATGTTTTGATAATTTCATCACGCATCTTGACTACCTCCGTGCTCAAAAACAATCCCTTAATGTTCTGATAAGCTCATCACACATCCTTACTACCTCCGTGCTCAGAAACAATCCCTTAATGTTCTGATAATCTCATCATGCATCCTTACTACCTCCATGCTCAAAAACAATCCCTTAATGTTCTGATAATCTCGTCACGCATCCTTACTACCTCCGTGGTCAAAAACAATCCCTTAAAGTTCTTATAATCTCATCACGCATCCTTACTACCTCCCTGCTCAAAAACAATCCCTTAATGTTCTGATAATCTCATCACGCATCCTTACTACCTCCCTGCTTAAAAACAATCCATTAATGTTCTGATAATCTCATCATGCATCCTTACTACCTCCATGCTTGCTCAAAAACAATCCCTTAATGTTCTGATAATCTCATCATGCATCCTTACTACCTCCGTGCTCAAAAACAATCCCTTAATGTTCTGATAATCTGATCTTGCATCCTTACTACCTCCGTGCTCAAAAACAATCCCATAATGTTCTGATAATCTCATCTTGCATCCTTACTACCTCCTTGCTCAAAAATAACCCCTTAATGTTCTGATAATCTCATCATGCATCCTTACTACCTCCGTGCTCAAAAACAATCCCTTAATGTTCTGATAATCTCATCATGCATCTTTACTACCTCCGTGCTTAAAAACAATCCCTTAATGTTCTGATAATGTCATCCTGCATCCTTACTACCTCCGTGCTCAAAAACAATCCCTTCATGTTCTGATAATCTCATCATGCATCCTTACTACCTCCGTGCTCAAAAACAATCCCCTAATGTTCTGATAATCTCATCGTGCATCCTTACTACCTCTGTTCTCAAAAGTAATCCCTTAGTGTTCTGATAATCTCATCATGCATCCTTGCTTCCTTCGTGCTCAAAAACAATCCCTTAATGTTCTGATAATCTCATCATGCATCCTTACTCCCTCCGTGCTCAAAAACAATCCCTTAAGGTTCTGATAATCTCATCATGCATCCTTACTACCTCCATCCTCAAAAACAATTCCTTAAGGTTCTGATAATCTCCTCATGCATCCTTACTCCTTCCATGCTCAAAAACAATCCCTTAATGATCAGATAATCTCCTCATGCTTCCTTACTCCCTCCTTGCTCCAAAACAATCCCTTAATGTTCTGATAAACTCCTCATGCATCCTTACTCCCTCCGTGCACAAAAACAATCCCTTAATGTTCTGATAATCTCATCATCCATCCTTACTACCTTCGTGCTCAAAAACAATCCCTTAATGGTCTGATAATCTCATCATCCATCCTTACTACCTCCGTGCTCAAAAACAATCCCTTAATGTTCTGATAATCTCATCATGCATCCTTACTACCTCCCTGCTCAAAAACAATCCCTTAATGTTCTGATAATCTCATCATGCATCCTTACTATACCTCCCTGCTCAAAAACAATCCCTTAATGTTCTGATAATATCATCACGCATCCTTACTACCTCCCTGCTCAAAAACAATCCCTTAATGTTCTGATAATATCATCACGCATCCTTACTACCTCCCTGCTCAAAAACAATCCCTTAATGTTCTGATAATATCATCATGCATCCTTACTACCTCCCTGCTCAAAAACAATCCCCTAATGTTCTGATAATATCATCACGCATACATACTACCTTCCTGCGCAAAAACAATCCCTTAATGTCCTGATACTATCATCATGCATCCTTACTACCTCCATGCTCAAAAACAATCCCTTAATGTTCTGATAATCTCATCATGCATCCTTACTACCTCCGTGCTCAAAAACAATCCCTTAATGTTCTGATAACCTCATCATGCATCCTTACCACCTCCTTGCTCAAAAACAGTCCCTTAATGTTCTGATAATCTCATCATTCTTCCTTACTACCTCCGTGTTGAAAAACAATCCCTTAATGTTCTGATAATCTCATCATGCATCCTTACTACCTCCGTGCTCAAAATCAATCCCTTAATGTTCTGATAATCTCATCATGCATCCTTACTACCTCCATGCTCAAAAACAATCCCTTAATGTTCTGATAATCTCATCATGCATCCTTACTACCTCCATGCTCAAAAAACAATCCCTTAATGTTCTGATAATCTCATCATGCATCCTTACTACCTCAGTGCTCAAAAACAATCCCTTAATGTTCTGATAATCTCATCATGCATCCTTACTACCTCCGTGCTCAAAAACAATCCCTTAATGTTCTGATAATCTCATCATGCATGCTTACTATCTCCGTGCTCCAAAACAATCCCTTAATGTTCTGATAATCTCATCATTCATCCTTACTACCTCCTTGCTCAAAAGCCATCCCATAATGTTCTGATAATCTCGTCATGCATCCTTACTACCTCCGTGCTCAAAATCAATCCCTTAGTGTTCTGATAATCTCATCTTGCATCCTTACTACAATCCCTTAATGTTCTGATAATCTCATCATGCATCCTTACTACCTCCGTGCTCAAAAACAATCCCTTAATGTTCTGATAATCTCATCATGCATCCTTACTACCTCCGTGCTCAAAAACAATCCCTTAATGTTCTGATAATCTCATCATGCATCCTTACTACCTCTGTGCTCAAAAACAATCCCTTAATGTTCTGATAATCTCATCATGCATCCTTACTACCTCCATGCTCAAAAACAATCCCTTAATGTTCTGATAATCTCATCATGCATCCTTACTACCTCCGTGCTCAAAAACAATCCCTTAATGTTCTGATAATCTCATCATGCATCCTTACTACCTCCATGCTCAAAAACAATCCCTTAATGTTCTGATAATCTCATCATGCATCCTTACTACCTCTGTGCTCAAAATGCAATCCCTTAGTGTTCTGATAATCTCATCATGCATCCTTACTACCTCCGTGCTCAAAAACAATCCCTTAATGTTCTGATAATCTCATCATGCATCCTTACTACCTCCGTGCTCAAAAACAATCCCTTAATGTTCTGATAATCTCATCATGCATCCTTACTACCTCCGTGCTCAAAACAATCCCTTAATGTTCTGATAATCTCATCATGCATCCTTACTACCTCCGTGCTCAAAAACAATCCCTTAATGTTCTGATAATCTCATCATGCATCCTTACTACCTCCGTGCTCAAAAACAATCCCTTAATGTTCTGATAATCTCATCATGCATCCTTACTACCTCCATGCTCAAAAACAATCCCTTAATGTTCTGATAATCTCATCATGCATCCTTACTACCTCCGTGCTCAAAAAACAATCCCTTAATGTTCTGATAATCTCATCATGCATCCTTACTACCTCCATGCTCAAAAACAATCCCTTAATGTTCTGATAATCTCATCATGCATCCTTACTACCTCCGTGCTCAAAAACAATCCCTTAATGTTCTGATAATCTCATCATGCATCCTTACTACCTCCATGCTCAAAAACAATCCCTTAATGTTCTGATAATCTCATCATGCATCCTTACTACCTCCGTGCTCAAAAACAATCCCTTAATGTTCTGATAATCTCATCATGCATCCTTACTACCTCCGTGCTCAAAAACAATCCCTTAATGTTCTGATAATCTCATCATGCATCCTTACTACCTCCGTGCTCAAAAACAATCCCTTAATGTTCTGATAATCTCATCATGCATCCTTACTACCTCCGTGCTCAAAAACAATCCATTAATGTTGTGATAATCTCATCATGCATCCTTACTACCTCCGTGCTCAAAAACAATCCTTTAATGTTCTGATAATCTCATCTTGCATCCTTACTACCTCCGTGCTCAAAAACAATCCCTTAATGTTCTGATAATCTCATCTTGCATCCTTACTACCTCCGTGCTCAAAACAATCCCTTAATGTTCTGATAATCTCATCATGCATCCTTACTACCTCCTGCTCAAAACAATCCCTTAATGTTCTGATAATCTCATCATGCATCCTTACTACCTCCCTGCTCAAAAAAATCCCTTAATGTTCTGATAATCTCATCATGCATCCTTACTACCTCCATGCTCAAAAACAATCTCTTAATGTTCTAATAATCTCATCATGCATCCTTACTACCTCCGTGCTCAAAAACAATCCCTTAATGTTCTGATAATCTCATCATGCAGCCTTACTACCTCCTGCTCAAAAACAATCCCTTAATGTTCTGATAATCTCATCATGCATCCTTACTACCTCCGTGCTCAAAAACAATCCCTTAATGTTCTGATAATCTCATCATGCATCCTTACTACCTCCGTGCTCAAAACAATCCCTTAATGTTCTGATAATCTCATCATGCATCCTTACTACCTCCCTGCTCAAAACAATCCCTTAATGTTCTGATAATCTCATCATGCATCCTTACTACCTCCCTGCTCAAAAAAATCCCTTAATGTTCTGATAATCTCATCATGCATCCTTACTACCTCCGTGCTCAAAAACAATCCCTTGATTTTCTGATAATTTCATCATGCATCCTTACTACCTCCGTGCTCAATCCCTTAATGTTCTGATAATCTCATCATGCATCCTTACTACCTCCGTGCTCAAAAACAATCCCTTAATGTTCTGATAATCTCATCATGCATCCTTACTACCTCCATGCTCAAAAACAATCCCTTAATGTTCTGATAATCTCATCATGCATCCTTACTACCTCCGTGCTCAAAAACAATCCCTTAATGTTCTGATAATCTCATCATGCATCCGTACTACCTCCGTGATCAATCCCTTAATGTTCTGATAATCTCATCATGCATCCTTACTACCTCCGTGCTCAAAAACAATCCCTTAATGTTCTGATAATCTCATCATGCATCCTTACTACCTCCGTGCTCAAAACAATCCCTTAATGTTCTGATAATCTCATCATGCATCCTTACTACCTCCGTGCTCAAAAACAATCCCTTAATGTTCTGATAATCTCATCATGCATCCTTACTACCTCCGTGCTCAAAAACAATCCCTTAATGTTCTGATAATCTCATCATGCATCCTTACTACCTCCGTGCTCAAAAACAATCCCTTAATGTTCTGATAATCTCATCATGCATCCTTACTACCTCCGTGCTCAAAAACAATCCCTTAATGTTCTGATAATCTCATCATGCATCCTTACTACCTCCGTGCTCAATCCCTTAATGTTCTGATAATCTCATCATGCATCCTTACTACCTCCGTGCTCAAAAACAATCCCTTAATGTTCTGATAATCTCATCATGCATCCTTACTACCTCCATGCTCAAAAACAATCCCTTAATGTTCTGATAATCTCATCATGCATCCTTACTACCTCCGTGCTCAAATCAATCCCTTAATGTTATGATAATCTCATCATGCATCCTTACTACCTCCGTGCTCAAAAATGATCCCTTAATGTTCTGATAATCTCATCATGCATCCTTACTCCCTCCGTGCTCAAAAACAATCCCTTAATGTTCTGATAATCTCATCATGCATCCTTACTACCTCCGTGCTCAAAAACAATCCCTTAATGTTCTGATAATCTCATCATGCATCCTTACTACCTCCGTGCTCAAAAACAATCCCTTAATGTTCTGATAATCTCATCATGCATCCTTACTACCTCCGTGCTCAAAAACAATCCCTTAATGTTCTGATAATCTCATCATGCATCCTTACTACCTCCGTGCTCAAAAACAATCCCTTAATGTTCTGATAATCTCATCATGCATCCTTACTACCTCCGTGCTCAAAAACAATCCCTTAATGTTCTGATAATCTCATCATGCATCCTTACTACCTCCGTGCTCAAAAACAATCCCTTAATGTTCTGATAATCTCATCATGCATCCTTACTACCTCCATGCTCAAAATGCAATCCCTTAGTGTTCTGATAATCTCATCTTGCATCCTTACTACAATCCCTTAATGTTCTGATAATCTCACCATGCATCCTTACTACCTGCGTGCTCAAAAAACAATCCCTTAATGTTCTGAAAATCTCATCATGCATTCTTACTACTTCCATGCTCAAAAACAATCCCTTAATGTTCTGATAATCTCAGCATGCATCCTTACTACCTCCGTGCTCAAAAAATCCCTTAATGTTCTGATAATCTCATCATGCATCCTTACTACCTCCGTGCTCAAAACAATCCCTTAATGTTCTGATAATCTCATCATGCATCCTTACTACCTCCTGCTCAAAACAATCCCTTAATGTTCTGATAATCTCATCATGCATCCTTACTACCTCCGTGCTCAAAAAGCAATCCCTTAATGTTCTGATAATCTCATCTTGCATCCTTACTACCTCCATGGTCAAAAACAATCCCTTAATGTTCTGATAATCTCATCTTGCATCCTTACTACCTCCATGCTCAAAAAACAATCCCTTAATGTTCTGATAATCTCATCATGCATCCTTACTACCTCAGTGCTCAAAAACAATCCCTTAATGTTCTGATAATCTCATCATGCATCCTTATTACCTCCGTGCTCAAAAACAATCCCTTAATGTTCTGATAATCTCATCATGCATCTTTACTACCTCCGTGCTCAAAAACAATCCCTTAATGTTCTGATAATCTCATCATGCATCCTTACTACCTCCGTGCTCAAAACAATCCCTTAATGTTCTGATAATCTCATCATGCATCCTTACTACCTCCGTGCTCAAAACAATCCCTTAATGTTCTGATAATCTCATCATGCATCCTTACTACCTCCGTGCTCAAAACAATCCCTTAATGTTCTGATAATCTCATCATGCATCCTTACTACCTCCGTGCTCAAAACAATCCCTTAATGTTCTGATAATCTCATCATGCATCCTTACTACCTCCGTGCTCAAAACAATCCCTTAATGTTCTGATAATCTCATCATGCATCCTTACTACCTCCGTGCTCAAAACAATCCCTTAATGTTCTGATAATCTCATCATGCATCCTTACTACCTCCGTGCTCAAAACAATCGCTTAATGTTCTGATAATCTCATCATGCATCCTTACTACCTCCGTGCTCAAAACAATCCCTTAATGTTCTGATAATCTCATCATGCATCCTTACTACCTCCGTGCTCAAAACAATCCCTTAATGTTCTAATAATCTCATCATGCATTCTTACTCACTCCGTGCTCAAAAACCATCTCTTAATGTTCTGATAATCTCATCATGCATCCTTACTCCCTCTGTGCTCAAAAACAATCCCTTAATGTTCTGATAAGCTTATCATGCATCCTTACTACCTCCGTGCTCAAAAACAATCCCTTAATGTTCTGATAATCTCATCATGCATCCTTACTACCTCCGTGCTCAAAAACAATCCCTTAATGTTCTGATAATCTCTTCCTGCATCCTTACTACCTCCGTGCTCAAAAACAATCCCTTAATGTTCTGATGATCTCATCATGCATCCTTACTACCTCCGTGCTCAAAAACAATCCCTTAATGTTCTGATAATCTCTTCATGCATCCTTACTTCCTCCGTGCTCAAAACAATCCCTTAATGTTCTGATAATCTCATCATGCATCCTTACTACCTCCGTGCTCAAAACAATCCCTTAATGTTCTGATAATCTCATCATGCATCCTTACTACCTCCATGCTCAAAACAATCCCTTAATGTTTTGATAATCTCATCATGCATCCTTACTACCTCCCTGCTCAAAAACAATCCCTTAATGTTCTGATAATCTCATCATGCATCCTTACTACCTCTCTGCTCAAAAACAATCCCTTAATGTTCTGATAATCTCATCATGCATCCTTACTACCTCCGTGCTCAAAAACAATCCCTTAATGTTCTGATAATCTCATCATGCATCCTTACTACCTCCGTGCTCAAAAACAATCCCTTAATGTTCTGATAATCTCATCATGCATCCTTACTGCCTCCCTGCTCAAAAACAATCCCTTAATGTTCTGATAATCTCATCATGCATCCTTACTGCCTCCCTGCTCAAAAACAATCCCTTAATGTTCTGATAATCTCATCACCCATCCTTACTACCTCCTTGCTCAAAAACAATCCCTTAATGTTCTGATAATCTCATCATGCATCCTTACTACCTCCGTGCTCAAAAACAATCCTTTAATGTTCTGATAATGTCATCATGCATCTTTGCTACCTGCGTGCTCAAAAAACAATCCCTTAATGTTCTGAAAATCTCATCATGCATCCTTACTACCTCCGTGCTCAAAAACAATCCCTTAATGTTCTGATAATCTCATCATGCATCCTTACTACCTCCGTGCTCAAAAACAATCCCTTAATGTTCTGATAATCTCATCATGCATCCTTACTACCTCCGTGCTCAAAACAATCCCTTAATGTTCTGATAATCTCATCATGCATCCTTACTACCTCCGTGCTCAAAAACAATCCCTTAATGTTCTGATAATCTCATCATGCATCCTTACTACCTCCGTGCTCAAAAACAATCCCTTAATGTTCTGATAATCTCATCATGCATCCTTACTACCTCTGTGCTCAAAAACAATCCCTTAATGTTCTGATAATCTCATCATGCATCCTTACTACCTCCATGCTCAAAAACAATCCCTTAATGTTCTGATAATCTCATCATGCATCCTTACTACCTCCGTGCTCAAAACAATCCCTTAATGTTCTGATAATCTCATCATGCATCCTTACTACCTCCGTGCTCAAAAACAATCCCTTAATGTTCTGATAATCTCATCATGCATCCTTACTACCTCCGTGCTCAAAAACAATCCCTTAATGTTCTGATAATCTCATCATGCATCCTTACTACCTCCGTGCCCAGAGGCAATCCCTTAATGTTCTGATAAGCTTATCATGCATCCTTACTACCTCCGTGCTCAAAAACAATCCCTTAATGTTCTGATAATCTCATCATGCATCCTTACTACCACCGTGCTCAAAAACAATCCCTTAATGTTCTGATAATATCATCCTGCATCCTTACTACCTCCGTGCTCAAAAACAATCCCTTAATGTTCTGATGATCTCATCATGCATCCTTACTACCTCCGTGCTCAAAAACAATCCCTTAATGTTCTGATAATCTCATCATGCATCCTTACTACCTCCGTGCTCAAAAACAATCCCTTAATGTTCTGATAATCTCATCATGCATCCTTACTACCTCCATGCTCAAAAAAATCCCTTAATGTTCTGATAATCTCATCATGCATCCTTACTGCCTCCCTGCTCAAAAACAATCCCTTAATGTTCTGATAATCTCATCATGCATCCTTACTACCTCCATGCTCAAAAACAATCCCTTAATGTTCTGATAAATCTCATCATGCATCCTTACTACCTCCGTGCTCAAAAACAATCCCTAAATGTTCTGATAATCTCATCTCACATCCTTACTACCTCCGTGCTCAAAAACAATCCCTTAATGCTCTGATACTCTCATCACGCATCCTTACTACCTCCGTGCTCAAAAACAATCCCTTAATGTTCTGATAATCTCATCATGCATCCTTACTACCTCCATGCTCAAAAACAATCCGTTGATGTTCTGATAATCTCATCACACATCTTCACTACCTCCCTGCTCAAAAACAATCCCTTAATGTTCTGATAATCTCATCACGCATCCTTACTACCTCCCTGCTCAAAAACAATCCCTTAATGTTCTGATAATCTCATCACGCATCCTTTCTACCTCCCGCGTCACAAACAATCCCTTAATGTTCTGATAATCTCATCATGCATCCTTACTACCTCCATGCTCAAAACAATCCCTTAATGTTCTGATAATCTCATCATGCATCCTTACTACCTCCCTGCTCAAAAACAATCCCTTAATGTTCTGATAATATCATCATGCATCCTTACTACCTCCCTGCTCAAAAACAGTCCCTTAATGTTCTGAGAATATCATCATGCATCCTTACTACCTCCCTGCTCAAATCAATCCCTTAATGTTCTGATAATCTCATCATGCATCCTTACTACCTCTCTGCTCAAAAACAATCCCTTAATGTTCTGATAATCTCATCATGCATCCTTACTACCTCCGTGCTCAAAAACAATCCCTTAATGTTCTGATAATCTCATCATGCATCCTTACTACCTCCCTGCTCAAAAACAATCCCTTAATGTTCTGATAATCTCATCATGCATCCTTACTGCCTCCCTGCTCAAAAACAATCCCTTAATGTTCTGATAATCTCATCATGCATCCTTACTACCTCCATGCTCAAAAACAATCCCTTAATGTTCTGATAATCTCATCATGCATCCTTACTACCTCCGTGCTCAAAAACAATCCCTTAATGTTCTGATAATCTCATCATGCATCCTTACTACCTCCGTGCTCAAAAACAATCCCTTAATGTTCTGATGATCTCATCATGCATCCTTACTACCTCCGTGCTCAAAAACAATCCCTTAATGTTCTGATAATCTCATCATGCATCCTTACTACCTCCGTGCTCAAAAACAATCCCTTAATGTTCTGATAATCTCATCATGCATCCTTACTACCTCCGTCTTCAACAACAATCCCGTAATGTTCTGATAATCTCATCATGCATCCTTACTACCTCCGTGCTCAAAAACAATCCCTTAATGTTCTGATAATCTCATCATGCATCCTTACTACCTCCGTGCTCAAAAAACAATCCCTTAATGTTCTGATAATCTCATCATGCATCCTTACTACTTCCGTGCTCAAAAACAATGCCTTAATGCTCTGATAATCGCATCATGCATCCTTACTACCTCCATGCTCAAAAACAATCCCTTAATGTTGTGATAATCGCATCATGTATCCTTACTACCTCCGTGCTCAAAACAATGCCTTAATGTTCTGATAATCTCATCATGCATCCTTACTACCTCCGTGCTCAAAAACAATCCCTTAATGTTCTGATAATCTCATCATGCATCCTTACTACCTCCGTGCTCAAAAACAATCCCTTAATGTTCTGATAATCTCATCATGCATCCTTACTACCTCCGTGCTCAAAACAATCCCTTAATGTTCTGATAATCTCATCATGCATCCTTACTACCTCCGTGCTCAAAAACAATCCCTTAATGTTCTGATAATCTCATCATGCATCCTTACTACCTCCGTGCTCAAAAACAATCCCTTAATGTTCTGATAATCTCATCATGCATCCTTACTACCTCCGTGCTCAAAAACAATCCCTTAATGTTCTGATAATCTCATCATGCATCCTTACTACCTCCGTGCTCAAAAACAATCCCTTAATGTTCTGATAATCTCATCATGCATCCTTACTACCTCCATGCTCAAAAACAATCCCTTAATGTTCTGATAATCTCATCATGCATCCTTACTACCTCCGTGCTCAAAAACAATCCCTTAATGTTCTGATAATCTCATCATGCATCCTTACTACCTCCGTGCTCAATCCCTTAATGTTCTGATAATCTCATCATGCATCCTTACTACCTCCGTGCTCAAAAACAATCCCTTAATGTTCTGATAATCTCATCATGCATCCTTACTACCTCCGTGCTCAAAAACAATCCCTTAATGTTCTGATAATCTCATCATGCATCCTTACTACCTCCCTGCACAAAACAATCCCTTAATGTTCTGATAATCTCATCAGGCATCTTTTCTACCTCCGTGCACATAAACAATCCCATAATGTTCTGATAATCTCATCATGCATCCTTACTACCTCCCTGCTCAAAAACAATCCCTTAATGTTCTGAGAATATCATCATGCATCCTTACTACCTCCCTGCTCAAAAACAATCCCTTAATGTTCTGATAATCTCATCATGCATCCTTACTACCTCCATGCTCAAAAACAATCCCTTAATGTTCTGATAATCTCATCATGCATCCTTACTACCTCCGTGCTCAAAAACAATCCCTTAATGTTCTGATAATCTCATCATGCATCCTTACTACCTCCCTGCTCAAAAACAATCCCTTAATGTTCTGATAATCTCATCATGCATCCTTACTACCTCCCTGCTCAAAAACAATCCCTTAATGTTCTGATAATATCATCATGCATCCTTACTACCTCCCTGCTCAAAAACAATCCCTTAATGTTCTGAGAATATCATCATACATCCTTACTACCTCCCTGCTCAAAAACAGTCCCTTAATGTTCTGAGAATATCATCATGCATCCTTACTACCTCCCTGCTCATAAACAATCCCTTAATGTTCTGATAATATCATCATGCATACTTACTACCTCCCTGCTCAAAAAAAATCCCCTAATGTTCTGATAATATCATCATGCATTCTTACTACCTCCCTGCTCAAAAACAATCCCTTAATGTTCTGATAATCTCATCATGCATCCTTACTACCTCTCTGCTCAAAAACAATCCCGTAATGTTCTGATAATCTCATCATGCATCCTTACTACCTCCCTGCTCAAAAACAGTCCCTTAATGTTCTGAGAATATCATCATGCATCCTTACTACCTCCCTGCTCAAAAACAATCCCTTAATGCTCTGATAATCTCATCACGCATCCTTACTACCTCCGTGCTCAAAAACAATCCCTTAATGTTCTGATAATCTCATCACGCAACCGTACTACCTCCCTCCTCAAAAACAATCCCTTAATGTTCTGATAATATCATCATGCATCCTTACTGCCTCCCTGCTCAAAAACAATCCCTTAATGTTCTGATAATCTCATCACGCATCCTTACTACCTCCATGCTCAAAAACAATCCCTTAATGTTCTGATAATCTCATCACGCAACCGTACTACCTCCCTCCTCAAAAACAATCCCTTAATGTTCTGATAATATCATCATGCATCCTTACTACCTCCCTGCTCAAAAACAGTCCCTTAATGTTCTGGTAATATCATCATGCATCCTTACTACCTCCCTGGTCAAAAACACTCCCTTAATGTTCTGAGAATATCATCATGCATCCTTACTACCTCCCTGCTCATAAACAATCCCTTAATGTTCTGATAATATCATCATGCATACTTACTACCTCCCTGCTCAAAAATAATCCCCTAATGTTCTGATAATCTCATCATGCAACCTTACTACCTCCGTGCTCAAAAACAATCCCTTAATGTTCTGATAATCTCATCATGCATCCTTACTACCTCCGTGCTCAAAAACAATCCCTTAATGTTCTGATAATCTCATCATGCATCCTTACTACCTCCGTGCACAAAAACAATCCCTTAATGTTCTGATAATCTCATCATGCATCCCTACTACCTCCGTGCTCAAAAAGAATCCCTTAATGTTTAGATAATCTCATCATGCATCCTTACTACCTCAGTGTATTCAATTCATTTATACACATTAACATCAGACAGCATGGCTAACATACTTCTAAAATAATGGACTCTGTCCATTATCACAGTTAAGCCACTCTTGTCGGCTGGCCTAATGACAATACTATCCTTGCGTTCTAGGTCGTAAAGCACTTGTTTTTCTCGTTTAGATAAATTTACAAAACCTTTCCACCTATTACAATTATTTAACAGTGTATAAATGTCATTCTCACATTGTTTAAGAAATATATCCCAAACTGTGGGCTGAGGAGGTGTGAAACTGATTGGTTTTCTAAACATAAAACTACTGCCACTAACTTCAGAGTTACCATAAAATAACTTTAAAGATACATTTCTAGTAAATGTCCTTAATTCAGTTAATGTGTCTGCTATATTAGCAGGCTGTACAGGAATAAAAGGCAAATCTTTATTCAGCACTTCTTCTTCTGCAGTAGAAAGTGCTGTTGCTGAAATGTTCCAAACTAAATTTGACTTTGTCAGCTGTTTCCACATTCTGGTTATACACTCATAAGTTTTGTTATCCCAAATCAAGCAACCAACTAAATAGGACTACATCTGGTTCTGGGCTGAGAAGATGTAGTAACTGTTCCTATTGTATGTATGTTGATGTGTCTGGGTCCTTCACACATCCCAACACTAACAGGGAGTTTTCACATCTGCCCTCAGCTAACTGTAATTCAAAGGATCTAGTTTATCTTGCATTATGTAATGGTTGTTGTTCGTTATATGTAGGCAAAATGAATAGGCACCTATGAGAGCGCATTTATGACCACTTATACTGTGCATGTAGGGTCATGAGCTACAGTGCACTGGCAAAACACATGATAAACACAGACATGGAACATTCTTTTAGGTTTGTAGCACGAGAATTAATTCATGATAACATCAATAAGGGAGACCTTGTGAACAGAACTTATCAGGCAGAACTTAAGTGGATCTTTTTACTACAAGCCCACTATTACCTTGGGTTGAATGACAGCATATTTATACAACCCACTGAAAGAGCAAGACCTTTGAAAAAGAAGTAAGCTGTATGTATATTTCCCTGCTATGTCAGGCTTACCAGATATATTTTTTATATTTTTTTTATTTAGTATCTATGCATTTTTAATATATATACATGCTCTTTGAGATGCTTATATTCAAATCTATCTTGATTTTGCATACTGTATATGGTTTTATGTGATATAGAGTGTTTGCAGCTTTAAACATATACTTGTGTAGTTACTATGGCAGCTAATAACACTGGATGCACTTTGTTCTGATTTGTTGATTGTGACTGCTTTTGTACTTTTAAGTTTGTAGTTTTGAAATGCATTTTAGATCTGATGAAGCTTACTGCAAAAGCGCTTATCTGTATTTTATTCTGTCATTACAATTCGTGTTTTACATCTGCTGTGGACTACTTGGAGAAAATTTTTTTTTTTATTATTATAACATTTTATATGAACAAAAAAAGTAATGGCCAAAATCAGAAAGAACATCTCTCAGAGGCAACAGCTCTGATCCAACTAAACAAGAAATAAAAGGTCTAATGAAGTCCAGTAAGGCTAATTATGAGTCAGGTGGCTTAAAGGTAGTACATCACAGTGTGCAAAACTGGAGGTAAATGCTATAACCTTCACTAGCCAGGGTGAGAGCAAATCTACTGGATGATAAATTTAGCTCTAACTTCACCCCCTCACTACCCCCTGTGAAATCCCTTCTAACATATCCCTCCAACTATCAACGGGGAGTAGGTCCTGGAGGTGCTCACTAAGGCCAAAACCACTGTTTTAATGGGGCCCGACAATATCCCTGGTTGCCTGCTAAATAGCCTGAAACATGACCTATCTGGACCACTTGATGCACTCTTCAGCTACAACCTCAAAACAGGTTATATGCCAGGTGAATGGATGACAACAGTCATCCCTCATCATAAGGGTGGACCATCAGCTGACTCCAGGAACTACAACTCCATCAGTCTGATAAGTCTAATAGGCAAAGCCATGAATGAATTATCATGGAAATGACCAACAAGGATATTGGCAACCATCCCAGTTTGTCTTTGTTAAGGGAAGGTCTTGCATACTTAACCAGGTACACTTCTTCGAGAGGGTCACCATTGCTATGGATAAGTGGAAAATGGTGCTTACTCCCTAACCTGACCTGGCCAAGGTGTTTGCTACAATATTCCACTCTGGTATTGTTGACAAAATCTCAGTTGTAGACATAGATCCCTACATAACTCACTGTATTGCCAGCTGGCTCACAGATAGGACAGAAAAAGTCCGGATCGGCAAGACCACTTCCACCAAGAGACCGGTCATCAGGGGAGTAACCTAGGACTCTGTGTTGGGCCTGCTCCTGTTTGGCATCTACTTTTCAGAAGTCAAGTCTAATGTCAAAGGCCTGAGGCTCAACAAGTTAACAAATGACTGTAAATATTAGCTATCAGAGTCCCCCCACAACACCTAGATTCTACAAGTGGGTCTAACACAAACAAATGACTTATAAGAAAGGCACAGATTGCAACTCACTGCAAAGATATGCATTATAGTACCCTTTGGGAAAGTGTACACCCAAACCAATTACTTAATCGATAAATCACCCATAAAAGTTGACCTCAAAGTTAGGGCTCTGGGAATGTATATAGACAGTAATCTGGTGTTTGAACAACACATGGTGAAGAGAGTAAGAAAATAATTCTATGTTGCCCAATTTCTAACAAGGGTATGGCATCCGAGTCCAAGGAAATAACAGTACCACTCTACTCAGCCCTTACCAGACCCATTGGGTGCAATACCCTCTTTGGTATATACCTAGCCAGGCACTTGCAACAGCTGGAACACTAACAGTACCACTCTTCTCAGCCCTTATCAGACTCATTGAGTGCAATACCTCCTTTGGCATATACCTAGCCAGGTACTTGCAACAGAAGAAACACTAAGACTACCACTCTACCCAGCCCTTATCAGACCCATTGGGTGCAATATCCCCTTTGGCATATACCTAGTCAGGCACTTGCAACTGCTGGAACACTAACAGTACCACTCTACTCAGCCCTTATCAGACCCATTGAGTGCAATACCTCCTTTGGCATATACCTAGCCAGGCACTTGCAACAGCTGTAACAGTAACAGTACCACTCTACTCAGCCTTTATCAGACACATTGTGTTCAATACCCCTTTGGCATATACCTAGCCAGACACTTGCAACAGCTGGAACACTAACGGTACCACTCTTCTCAGCCTTTATCAGACCCATTGAGTGCAATGCCCCCTTTGGCATATACCTAGCCAGGCACTTACAACAGCTGGAACACTAACAGTACCACTCTACTCAGCCTTTATCAGACCCATTGGGTGCAATACCCCCTTTGGCATATACCTAGCCAGGCACTTGCAACAGCTGAAACACTAACAGTACCACTCTACTCAGCCTTTATCAGACCCATTGGGTGCAATACCCCCTTTGGCATATACCTAGCCAGACACTTGCAACAGCTGGAACACTAACAGTACCACTCTACTCAGCCCTTATCAGATCCATTGGGTGCAATACCTCCTTTGTCATATACCTAATCAGACACTTGCAACAGCTGGACCACTAACAGTACCACTCTACCCAGCCTTTATCAAACCCATTGAGTGCAATACCCCCTTTGGCATATACCTAGCCAGGCACTTGCAACAGCTGGAACACTAACAGTACCACTCTACTCAGCCCTTATCAGACCCATTGAGTGCAATACCCCCTTTGGCATATACCTAGCCAGGCACTTGCAACAGCTGGAACACCCTCAAAGGCTCTTCACCAGGAGAATCCAGGGTATGAATACCCTGTCCTACACAGATCACCTTAAGGCCCCATCTCTTTACTGAGAGGTATTCTGTGCCTAGCATATAAGGCGTTCTCTTATTCAGCTCTGATGGATCTCTTGCATGTCTGCAAGACAACACTAGAAATGCTAGATCCAAGGACCTGAACTTTGTTTGCAGCATAAACAGAACCTGCTGGAGGGACTGATATGTGTCTCAAACAATCCCTGCACTATGGAATAAGTTCCCATCTATGTGAAGCTGAGGTCATCCCTGACCCTATACAAAAAAAAAAAACTTGATTATTGGGTGGGAAATTGCAAATTCACCCCTGGCCTGATCCCCATGTCTGTAATGGACAGAGGTTGACAGTAAGTAAATAATCCCCAAATAACATACCCCCCTCACACATGACTCTTAGCTACCTCCTTACTGACATACTCAACCATATAGGCGTCCAGGGAACTCTGGGACAAAACTGGGTAGAGTTACATGGCCCTGCTTGTAAAGACCCTGGTGACCGTTAGCCTTGTAAGAATTTACGAACCTATGAATAAATGTTCAGAGTGGAAATACGTTCATTTATCAAAATATAACAACATTAATAGCATCATATGTTGGTCCTGTACCTACAGTTTTAGTTTCTAGATTGTATGGATTTTAAACAGTAATTTTTTTTTTCTCTGTACTAAGACCAACTGCTCTTTCTTTAAGAAAGTGAGAATCCATTGGTTTAATCATCATCTTGCAATAGTCTCTCAAAGGTATATTTACAACAGTACAGATTCTAAACATGTAGCTATTGAAAATATAACAGTTTCAAGATTTTTTTGTGATGGTGTAAGTGATCAGTCAAAAACTAAGTGGGAAAGTCATATTTCATTACTTTA